>NC_054543.1:4974770-5032270 GCF_017654505.1 Polyodon spathula
AATATCACATTGCTTTATATATTGAATACTGCCTTATCATTTGGTATTACAGCAGTGACTCTAGCCAAGAAAAAACTACAGATACTCAATATACAAGACCAAACTTTCTCAAATCTTATTTATTTCAAATGTGGGAATGCCATTTTTGTATGCTTAAAAACACCTTGTTGATGAAGAAAAACATGATAGTGCCTTTTCATTAAATTTAGCACAGTTTTTAAATCTCTTCACGATGCATGTGAATCAATGAGTACATATACAGTAGTTTGAACAATGCACATTGGTTACTTTATTATTATTATTATTATTATTATTATTATTATTATTATTATTATTATTATTATTATTATTATTACATTACAAAAAGAAAACCAACTTGTGACTGTGTCAAACTTTGAAATCATTGACTTGAAAAATGTAGAAAGAAAAGGGTGTCCCGCCAAGAATTCAAAGGTCAGGGGTGGCAGTCAGCTCCAGACTTCAGTCTGGTTAGCTGGCTCTGGCTATTTTTAGTTAAGCGAGTCAAAAACAGCTGTGCCAAGAAGGCCCCCACATTGAATTTATTTAACCTGCATCCATTTCTGTTTATCAGGATCTACGTGATGTACCTGCTGAAAAAACAAAAAAAACACAAATAAAAACAAATAAAAAAAAATATTTATCAAGTTTTAATTTGGGAAATTAACCCCAAATTAGTATGAGACCCAGGATCTAACAGCTTGCTTAAAAAAAAAAATATTGTCACGTGCTACTGCAGACTATTGTTAGACTTTATGTCTTAAAACGAGTTTCTGTTGATATTTCATTGTTGTTGTAAACCCAAGGCTGAATGAACCTTTGACCCCCATTTAAGTCACATAAGATCTTAATGAGACTTAAACAGACAATGAAGGTGCAAGAGATCCCACATGTCTCTAGTTAGGCTAGTTTCAGATTTACATCCCAATTAGTTGAAAAAAGGCTGAGTAAACAAAGCTGCTCTGGAAATTGCCAGCAAACACAAATAGCCCTTTTTGATGTGCAAGTTTAGCATATTTCATAAAAAGTGAATCTCATTTAAAGCAGTCTGAACAAGTTTAGACTATAAAAAGTATACAAAAAACATGCAGACATGCTTACTTGCAAATGTTATAGTCAGTGCATGTAATAATCCATTTAAAATGTACCCCCTACAAATGAGATACAGTGAATTTAACAAGACGGTCAAAACCAACCGTCAAAAGCAGTGAAGATTTCCTTCTTCATATCAAATTCAAAAACACCACCAGAAATTACACAATATGGCTTAAAATTAATTATTAATTACAGATAATACATTTCAAAAGCTGTTAATGCTTGAAAAACAAGACAATGCATGAGCTATAAAATAAACTATTTACAAAAACGCTAACATTGTTATGCAAGACGTAACCGCTTCAAGTCACTCGGGTGCAATCAATTAAAATACTCAGTGATGTGTTCCATGCAAGAATCAACTTAACAAGCTTATTTTTCCAACTAAGGGCTCTGTACTTGTGTTTAGAAAATTCTCTACCAATAATTCTGCTGATTCAAATGTAAAAAAGTAAAATGGGTGTAATGTTCTCCTATTTAGCCTTGGATGACTGATATCAATTTCACTTCACAATATTACCGAGAAATAAAAATACCCCAGCTGTAATACAGCATGTGACAAGGGCTCCTAAAGCATTTCTATTTAGGACCTCACAAGCTAAATTGCTTTTGCTGGCCCCTTCCACCTCTCAGCATGGTTGACAGACAAATTGATCGAAACATTGGAAAATAATATGCTTGCAAAATTTCTCTGGGTGAGATTTCAGTCTTTTGAATTTTTCATACAGGAACAAAATGAAAGATTGCCTCCTTGTTTTTCCCTCCATTATGGCACCCCTTCTTAGGTACTACTACAGTAAAGTACCATACTTCATACTGTGGCAATATGTTGTAAACAAAATGTGTAACATTTTTCACCAGAGATCAAAGCTATGTGATGTCAGGAAGCTGGGTAGCAGGCATCTTTGCCCTGCAGATTATGTTGTTCAATTATAATAAATTCATACATTTGAAGTTGCCTTAGGGGCTCTCATTAGACTTAGGGGTGTTTATTACAGGGAATATTGCTTGTATCAGTTAAGAAGCAAAAAGGCTGGATGATTTGATTAGAAATGTTGACAGCTGAGGTGTGTAAGAAATATGTCATTCTAGTGTATTTTCCGAGTTTTAATAACAGGATTCATCATTTTTATGAGTACTTTAAGTCTTTGTAAATGACTAAAACAATCAGGCTAGGACCAAAGTTTTGTTTTGTTTTTTTTTTTCCCTCTCGCTCAGCATTGTGATACACTTCTATATTGTTATTTATAAATTCTGTTCCATTTTTATAATATGTTTGGTTATAAATATGGGAGACAAGCTAATGACTGACAGAAGTTAATCTATTTGTGCATCTGTGTCCTGTTTCCAGAACAGTATCTATCGTACTTTTGCTTTAGGAATAATAGAGCTTGTACTACTTAAAAAAAAAAAAAAAAAAATCTAATACAGTTTTTGAACTATTGCTCTACCACTAGACACATCACAATACTATGTTTGAAACCCTGTCCCCTTTGACATGGGATTTATGCAACGCACAAGGTGCTATCCAGTGGCTGGTTTTAGTTTAAACCTACATTTCACCCCTACCATGCATAACACTGCTACAAGTATTACATTAAGTGTACAACTTATTCATTTTCTGATTTGATAACTTTAAATCAGGTGTATTTTCCTTTCTGGAAATAAATAAATAAATAAATCTTATAACAATTGAGATTAAACCAAACCTGCCTTGGAGCATTGTTGTGTCATCACAGAGCTGTAACAAATTCAGACAATTATTAAAAAATGCAATAAATATATACTGTTTGGTTTTTTAACGTTTAACAAAAACACACAGGTCTAAGGTTTTTAGAATCACTTTACTTTCCAACTTGTCATCTGAATAGTAAAACTCAGAAAAGCATAGAGTTACCACTAGCAAAATGTTCACATCAGCTAATAATCAAAGGTTATATGTCGGATCACAATCCCTCAACACTGAACTTCATCACTGCGGTGTCACTCAGTTGATCAGCAATCGTTTTATTACTTTACTGTTCAGATTTTCCAAAAAATATTGCATATGTTGCTGTACGGTACAAGCTTATATCCACCTCGTTAGAGGTCAGAATGACCGGTCAGAGTGGGCTTTCTGACTGCTTGAACCGGCGTGTATCTTACAGCATCCTACACTACTTTTTTCAGAACATATAGTTAAATAAGAACAAACGATATAGCTTATCTTAATGATGCAATTCCCATCTAATGAAAACTATCCTGTACAAGCCAGCAGACACAAACTATTACACACAAATACAAGTCAGATTGCTGTATCAAACCAACAACAGGGTCTACATTCAGTGTGTTACACACTTTTATCAGACCCCTCAAAAGCACAGGACAGCAAGTAGACCCCTGCTTTTTTATTGTTATTAAAGTGTTGTTTCTTTGTTGTTTTTTGCAAATGGCATATTAACCTAAAACTTACCGTTAAATACAGAGAATGCAACACACCATAATAGTGTTCTAATAGCCTGACTGTTCTTGTGACAAACCTCTACAAATCTGGCTTCTATATCTGTGAATTGATGTTTCAATGACAGATGTTTGTTGCAGCAAAAATCTCTGTCAAAACAAAATTAGGTGATCTATCATTTTAAGGTATGGTCTTCATACACTGTTTACTCGAAGATATCACTTGCCTCCAGCCAATTTTGACCAAGTACATTCTTGTATATCATCATTTTTGTGATAAATGCAGCTGTTGAACAGAAAATAACCTGCTATAATACCGCATTATTACTGCTGTTAAATTCTCTATTTGGCAAATCAGGAACACTTTATTCCGCTAGTACAGTACTAACACGTCTTTGCATGGTTTAGTTTCTTTATCTAACTTGATTGTATTGCGTTCATGAAATTAAACATTTTAATGCTAGGATGTGCTTCTGCAAGTAAATCACAGAAAAAAAGGATTTAAGAGCAAGCAAAATAGAGTACATTACAATATTTTTGCATTTCTTTCTTTATGTCTTGAACAGGGTTATCCAGCAACTGTTTACTGTATTGCTATCACAAAATGCAAGTCACAATTTCTGACTGTTTTAGTCACTTGTAGCTAAAGAATGAATGTGATCCAGGGTGATGAATTACGTGATAACAAGCAATGTAGAGGTACAGCAAAAAAAAAAAATATATATATATATATATATATATTATATAGTTTGTTTGTTTTTTGTTACTAGTAGTGACACACAGCACCATGCAGTTGGCAACACTGACACACAATGCCTGATGAGAATGAGGGAACCAGTGTTATGCTGTGACCCACATGATATATTGTAAGAGGTAGCAAGAGCGGATTGAACCCTGGTCTCCTGGTTCAGAGATCAATGCATTGTGAGCTACGCACCATTTAACAAAGCTTCACCTAACATCACACTTACTGTGCTAAGGTCCAATCACGAATCAGCACGAGGAATAAACTTGAAAGTTACGCACAAGACAATCATTTTCCCTGTGAATTGAAAGAGCTTCTTGAATAACAAACACTGTGATGTCATTTGTTATTAATAGTAATAGTGCCCACTTCAAAATTCTGGAAGTCTTGATATTTTTTTTTATGACAGATTTAAACTACAATGCATACTTTATGGCAATGTTTTCTTTAACGTTTCATTAATTCCCATGTGTTTATCACTTAAGTGATTACACTTCAGTTTGTCAGAAGTATACTTATGGCATAGCAGGTAATTCATTAAAATGGAAAAAGAAGTTGAGCTGATGCCACAAGATAGATATTTTTAACTGCAATGCACAGTAATTGTAGATGTACACTTTGCGAGGAATTGATGGGAAGTTACTATACTCACAAAATAACGTACATGTACTTACAATGGTATCATATACAGTATGTTTGTATCATGTACATTTTAATAACTTGCATTGGAAATTTACATGCACGGCTTTATCATTTAAAATATTTGATTGTAAAAGGCAGTTTATAGTCTTCTTGTGATGTGAAAACAAAAACACATGGGTAAGTAAAAAAGCACATGGCAACATAGAGATAAAGGGTCATTCCTATGGTTCATATACAGCCTACAGAAATAAGTATATATTAAGTATGAGGAGTTTCATAATGTAAGCAGAACACCACTTGGTAGTTCCTTATGCCATTTAAGGACGGCATGTGGCATATCATTTGGCCTACAGCAACAAATACCATCTGCAGAATACATTGCAGGGGTTCAATTTGCATGCTAAACTGTTTCTTGAAGATTTCATCTGGTCCTTAATTTTTCAATATTATACAACTCATTTGATTGTCTCCAACTCTTAGACAATAGCTCTCTATATGTTTAATATTGTGGTTAATGAAGCAGAGAGCTTGTACAACAAAACCATTTCCTATACAGTACTTTTTTACGATAGGAGCTTTTAATCATAAACAAATGCAATCATTTATGTTAAGCAACCCATACACTTACTCAATGTAGCACAAAGAGCCAGTGAGCAGAAATGATGTGGTGGTAGAAAAATAGAAAAAACCGTACTGCAGACTTTGCAGTTTGAGCTTCATTCATTTGCAGCACTCCAAAAAACAAACATGTTAAAGCAGATATTTATACCAACGGTATCCTAAACAATTTGCTTTTAAGTAATCCATAAAGATGGTCTGCAGTAAAGAGTAGTGGTGCAGAGCTAAAGGGATACTATACTTTAGACCCTCTAAATTTGCACAATATATCATTCTTTTAAATTGTTTATTATCACATTACATGTTCCTAGAAGTCACCAGAATATTAGGGAGTAGTTATAAAAGTGCATTTGCTATGTAGACCCAATCTGATTTAGATTTCTATTAAATAAATCAGATCCAGACTATGGATTGTAATAAACATTCTACACTTAGGCTTTTAATGTCGCGTGAACACCCAAAATACAAAATTTACACATACCATTCTTCATAATTTACACAGTGTATATGTGTGAGTTATTATAAACGCATAATTATTAAGCATTTTATTATAGCAACACTGGATTAATGCCTACAGATTAGAAACATATCTAAATGGTTATGTGATATTACCATTGTCTAACATAACCATTTCCCTCCATTCAGCCAAGTGCTTTCCAGCAAAGCCATCACTATGATCTTCAAACTGTAAATGCAATTGTGCATACGGATTACTAAACACCTAATTAATACAAAATGTCTTTGTTCCAGTATGTTGAAACAAGGCATTAGTACCTTCCTACCTAGAGCATATTATCCTAAGGTTCAGTGGTATTTATTGGTCAAGAAAATCTTAGGCTGACAATTTCAGAATGATTAATGAAGGCACCTCTTTCAGAGAATGTCAGACTCTGCCTTTTAAACAACTGACCTTCTATAGAATTCTACTGAACTCATAATTCCACTTTTGTTCAGTTTCTTATTAGTAAAGTTAAAATGAATACTTAAGGGAATGACGGCTAAGTTGATGCACAGTAAATCTTAAAAAAAAGTGTCAAGTTCTTGCTGAGATCATCCTGAGCATTTTACATCCACTTGGCCTTAATATTGCTTTCAAAGCTTTCAATCTTGAAGAAAGAAAAAAAAGAAAAATAATTGCTAAAGGAAAACCCTTGAAAACAATAATGAATACAATTGAAAAAGAAAAGGGTAATTTCATGTCAAACCAACCTCTAACCTCCATAAAATGTAATGAATTAAAATTTGAATTTATACCAATGGTATCCTGAGGAATTTTCATTTCAGTAATCCCTAATGATATACTGTTGAAATGGGTAGTGCAACGTGTGAAAGTGCATTGTTAAAATATGGCCCTATCATCTTTGTAACCCCAGATTTAAATTAGATCATGTAGAGAGAAAGTCAGTATGATCTGACGGTTTAGAGATAGACCTTAGCATATATGTGTACACAATAAACACATATGTACAGTTTATAATTTGCACAGCACTAAATGTCTGTAGACACCAGACACGATGCGATGAGCGAATGTGTAGTATGACACCATATCATGATAAAAAAAGATGTATTTTTAATATGAGCCGTTCACACTGCCTGTGATGCGATGGGACGACACTGAAGCGATATGAAAAAAATACGATTGGTGTCTATTTTTGCAATTTTGCCGTTTTCAGTAAACAGTGGGGGAAGAAAAGATCAATCTTGCAGTATCCAAATAACTGGAGCTGCACAATAAAGGACACTAAAAATGATAAAGACAAGGCAATGAGGGAGAACATCTGGCAGTCCATTTCTAGAGAACTGGATATAGCTGGCATGTATGATTGGTTTACCTTTACTGAAATAAGTATTCTGAAAAGCTATTATGTATTCTACATTTGTATTAGTTCTATATTGCGCACGCCTGTCGCCACTGGTGTGAAAGGTAGTGGCGCAACGAAAGTACCATTTTACCGCAGGATAAATCGTATCGCATCCCTGTGTGAAGAGGCCTTAAGTCTTTACTTTTAATCCCCCCAAAAATGTTGTACCCAATTTCAAATGTTGCCTCACTGCTGCAAATCACTACAGATCAGAAGGACTGATGACTAGCATTAAAAACACAGTTGTGCTGTGGAACTAAAAAAAGAGTACTAAATATTGCTGTGCTTACAGTAGTGTTAATGGATTACTTGTCACTATAGCGTTTACTAAAATGTACAATCAAAAAACACATAAACGCTCTAAACACAGACATTGCTGTATTGTGCTACTGTACTTTGTATGTCAGAACATGTCAGTACTGTAAAGAAACCTTTTTTGCTTAGACGACAAATGTGATATTAACCAACGTCTGACAACAGCCAAAGTGATATTATCAGGAGCTCGTCCCTATTGAATCTCACTATTTACTTTCCAAGACATTTCAGTTTGGTAGTAATAAAAGGATGGCAAAATTACCTGGAGTGTTAGTGAGAGGGTTTGACTGTAATGACACACTGTTATTCAAATTATACATAGAGAAAGTGGATTACAAGTACTATACTGTGCCCTCTCATTATTTCAGGATTTTAATCATATAAATGTACATTACCAAAATATAGTGGCTGTTAAGCCTGACATAACATTAGGGATCCAAGCTCTACATATACAGTATAATTTGTAAAATGACTTCAAAATAAAATATTGAAAAAATGTATTCAGCTTTCTCACACACACACACACACACGCGCACAGATTTGGTGTTTTGCTGACTAATACATACAATAAAAGCAATATACTTTTGATGTTTTTGTTTTGCCATCAATTTTCACAGAAGGATAGAATTTTGACATTTGTCTTGGAGGAAGTTAAATTGCTGTTACATTTCATTAAAAGCCATTAATTTTCCACAACTCCCCATGCATTTATCGAAGCCTGTCCCCTCTACTGCAATTAACCTGTCTGGGAATGATGATGGGCCATTCTGAGTGTAACTACATGATAAATTTCCCTCGCTTCTCAGTTGAACAGAGCTTAATGTTACCAATATTATTCATTTTTGCTTTAGGAAATAGTGCCAGTTTCCAAAACGCAAAAAAGTCCTTGACCAAAATAGCAAAGGATATTAAACTGAGAAATGATCTATTGATGCAAATCATTAAATCTATTTGCATTTGCTTACTGAACCTTATCACAGAAATTAAACTATGTTCAGTAAGAAAAAAGCTGGTTGTGCATGGTTAAAAAGACATCTTGGAGGATCCAAGCTCCATATCATTAACTTTCTCACTTCCCCTCATTAACAAGTAAAATGTTTTTACTGCTTGAAAAATTTTAATAAATAGAAAACGCAGGGCAGCTGACATACGTTAGCAATGTAATATACAAGGGTATTAATATGTTTACATAAATTATAAAGAGATGGCCATACATTTTAAAAAGGCAGATTTCCTACTTGGCAGGCTTTGAATTGTTGGTGAAGCAATCAATTTCATCTTATGTGTATATATATATATATATATATATATATATATATATAGATATATATAATATATATATATATGTATATATATATTGATATAGGTTATTAATCGTTATTACATATCCCTTAACTATGCACATACTTCCAGCACAGAAATAAAAAAAAGATTTCCTGCTGGTTCATACAGTTCTCTACTCTAAAGGTCCAAATAGAAATTAATGGGTGGTGAAAAGAGACACTAAATAAGATTACTCAATTAGTAAACAATAATGTCTTTCTTAACTGCCTATGTATTTAGTTTCCTTATTTTTTTTCCCCTAAAACATTTCCTACAAACATTCAAGAAAAATTCACTAACTGCTTCAGTAACCTTGGTACATATATGTAAAACTTGTACTGCGCTTCGATTGGGGGGGGCTTTTTCCAAATTATTCTCAACAAGCCTATAACCTATGAGTACTAATTCACTTCCTAACCTCCTGTCCACAGCTTTACAGAGGAACTCCACGTAAAAACCTTTTCTGAAATAGTTATATTCCATGAGAATACTTAAGACAAGTGGCATCTTCATGTTAATACCATTACAAGCTAATAGTTTGCAAACCTGTCAGTTGCAGGTGTCTGTTTTAAAGTTTAACAAGATCTAGTAGAAACCGAATTTGCTCCAGTTACCATGAGATGTACCATATTACTGGGGAACCTGGGCCTGCTGTAACTGGGTCAGACGTATTTATTAATTTACTCCAGTGCTGCTGTATACACTTTTTAAATAAAAAGAGTAAAAGTATTAATTGACTTGAACTAATTGACTTTCCATTGTTTGTGTGTTTTACTAAAACTGGCTCATTCTCTATGTTAATTACTATACTAGAAGTTTTAATTCTTGGTACTTTAATTTTGAATCCCATTTCCCACACCACTGCCTATAGTGGCCCCCTACTAAGTAAGTGTACATCAAATCTGGTTGCAAAGCAATTAAAACATGTGAAATCTGTACTTGCCTGTACATGTTACAGCTATTCACGTGTTCTAACCCAGCAGAAAACAAACACAATCTGAATGAGGTTTAGCTTTTAATCTGGACTGTGTACTATAGAACTGTGCTGGGAATCAAAGGTTTAAAGATGCTGGTTTACAAACAGAAGCAACGACTCGAAACACAGTAAAGACACTTATGAATAGTTAACTGTAAACTTCTGCTGTGGCAGTCAAAAGAACCAGTTAACTAATAAAAAATAAAAAAAACCTGTAGGGTAATTTAATTCTTTGGCCTTTACCATGTATTCCTGTCTTTTGAACAGATCTTGCTCAACTTTGCCCTCTTCATGACCCAACTCTCTCTTATTTACTGATTAAAAATCTTTGTTTCTTGTTGTGTGTACTTTGTCAGGAACTCTGTATGCTGTTGGCAAACTGACCCAAGTCATTATTTTAACCACATGTATCATAAAATAAATATCTCAATGAACAGGAAAACTAAAAAACACACATTACCCATTTATAAAAAAAAAAAAAAGTGTTGCAAGCTTTTTTTTTTCCTTTTTAACTCCTTATCAACCCTACATTTGCTTACATACATTACAAAATGTATGTAAGCGAGCTTACTGCAATACATTAGGAAAATCACGATTATTCACTAGTTTCATGAAATAATTCTGATCATAAATTATGACCACCAATTGTTATATTTATATATATTGCTCAATCAGTGTAAATGTTGCAATGTAACAATACCCTAATGTAAACACATCCAGTTACATTTCACCTCTTTTAAATCTGCCCTCTAGCTATTGTCCATGAGGCCTACAGAGGGCCAACGTGGGAGTGGATAGTGATCTCAAATGATTAGTTTCTCAGCATCTCAACATGTTGTCAATTACAGAATAGGATTCCCTTCATCAAAAAAACTGACAGCACTGGGCATTCTTGTCAGATGTCTATAATCCAGCAACTAGGTGGCTTCAGGGTTGTTAAGGCATTGGAGAATTAAAAGGCGTCAGAGACACTGTTATTTTTGTAGTAAAAACACTTGAAACACTTCACAGTACTAGCATTGCAATGACAATGATACAGAGGTTGCATGTAAGCGATCAGTATACGAGTATGATACCAAACGTGGGTTTAATGACTGCTTTCCAACCCTTTTATATGTTTGTTTAACATTTAAGTGCCCATTTCTCATAGTAGCGAATCAGTTAATTGCCATTTACAGTGCACTGAGGAGCTGACTGTCAAGCCCGATTGCTATCAGCATTATTGTATGTGGCCCCTGGTACGCCACACTAAAGAAAACAACACCCATCCTCTTAATTTACTAGGAAGTGTAAGCAACTGAGGACTTTTCATAGACATATTATAATACTGTACCGCACTTAAGAAAAACATAATCTGCATGTTTTGCAATTATGATTACAGCCCTGTGTGCACCCTTTACCCTAATTCAGTGATCTGACAAACTAGCAGTTCCATGTGGATCCCACTCCCAAATGGACAGACCAAGCTTACCCGTAGCACTTACGAAAATGCTGGATCGTTTTTATCAGTTCTGAGACTGCATCCCCCTTGACCCCCTGCTGTAACCCTAACCTTAGTAATGAAGCCGGAGCCTACATCTGGAAAGCAAGAAACCAGAAAAAACCTTTTGATTTTACCACTCAACCCGATGCCATCTTATAGATTCTGTAAAGGCACTACTTGTAATTAACGCTTCCCTTGAGCAGTTCTAGTAGGAACTGATGAAAAGGATGGGATCACTTAAAAAATAAATAAATAAATAATGCGAAACACAAATATCAAATGCATAAATGTATATTCTAGGTACATCATTTTTGACGGATTATTAATTAAATCACGAATAACACTAGCAAAAAATCTGGGGAATAGAAATAAATCATCCAAAACAAAAGCCTATATTCAATCTACTTTTAGATGTTAAAATTAGGTTTGCAACAGACTGTGCATGCCATCAAACTTCTCATTTTAACCTCAACTGCATGTTAGAGTGATTTTCTTATTTGCACTGGTGGTACTTCTCTGAACCATATTTCTTCAGGGATCTGCACAAATGTTCACGGTTTGATGAGAAATGTTCCACTCCATCACATCTATAGATTCTTTTCTGTCTCAAAATTTCATACTTTTATTAATAAAATCATTGTGAAGCTTCTTGCCTACCTTTCTGCAGGTATAGCGTCCTCTTGCAGCTGTATGTAGTGCACACCATTTTCACATCCAGTTACCTGGATCTCACCCAGGGGACTCAGCAATGTGACTCCTGCCAGCTTGCACTGATTCGGGTTCCTCTTGTGAACACTCTGTCCGAGAGATGAGAAATATTGAATTGAGATAACGCAATATTGGGATGGTTTAAAGAAATGGTACGTCAAAAATATTCCAAGAAAAAAAAAAAAAAAAAAACACTTCCGAGTGCATTTGAAACATAATCCTGTTCATGTTTTCTACAGGCGATTTAAACGTTGGTTAGTTAAACAATAAATTAAAATATATATATATATATATATATATATATATATATATATATATATATATATATATATATATATACACACACACACACACACACACATACACAGTAAATATTTATTTTTATTTTTCTTAATAGTATTGCGATTGCACAAATGGACCCTCTCATTTCAACCCAGTGTTATATGGTTTAAAACAGTACATACAATCTGAATTGGAACTCCATTAGTTCCTAATGGAGGATATACACTCATGGGCAGAAGTGATGGTCACTTTGTCTAAAACGCTATGGCTTTTCCAGTCCCCATTCATCTAATCCGAGTTGCTGTGGATCAAAGGGGATATTGGGCTGATGTAGGTAAAGAATATGCAATACATACCTCAATTAAAAGATTCCCTGCACTGATTGGCTGAGCTAGAGGGATATCATTCCTAGTAAGCCCTCAGAATGTTTGTTACCGCACCACAAAAGCAAATCAAAACAGTAAAACTTCATCAGTTTTATTTGTAACAAAGTGTGATTTGAAGTACACTTAAACCTTTTTAATACCATGTCAACTGAAGAATACAAGTCAAAACCTCCATAACAAAACGGCTCAGGAGAGAGTGCAAGTATGAGAGCGCACGTCACCTTGCCATTGCCATATCAGACCCGACAAAACTAAATTCTTCTAATCTTTAGCATAGAAACACTCCACAAGGCCTGCTGTATAAAGTGTGGTTTGAAATACGAATACATTTTGGACAGAGATACAGCGAAGGCTCAAGAGAATTACCTCATAATGCTTTCCTGATCGAAACCAATGAAAATGGTATACACCTGTTTCAATGAAGCTACAAAAAGTCCCAACGTCCTCACGGACATCATAATATCCAACTACTGGACTTCGTTAAACAAGCGATTCATAATGCCCAGTAAAGCCCTCTGTGTCGGGTCTCATTGCTTGCTTAAACTTAATGTACGCAGATATATTTGACAACATGTCACAGTGGTCCTGTTAAAGCAAACAGACCAAGAAGCTGGTAAAAATTATAATGCAAAGTGCAATCCTTTACTGGCGGACTTTGGCTAATCACTGTACCTGTATCTGGAAATATAAATAGACAAAAAAATGTCTCGTTCTGGAAACCATGCCAAAATGAAAACATATTATATATGAGTTATAATTTAAGTGTTTAACCATTTACTTTGTAGCTCTTCATGGTCAGAAACTGCAATACCTTAATTACAATAAGTCATGTTATGCTTCAAGTGTTTCTTCCCAAATGGCAAATGTAAAGACATACAGGTTTACATACAGTATGTGAATATAGAAGCAGATCATTTGTATACAACTTTATTATTTATATGAACATGGTTTGAGATTACAACATATGAACCATATACGCCAAAGCTAGTTCCAGAGCAATGCCTGCCAATGGGATTCTGTTTGCTTCTCAGTTTAATGTATTATACTAATGCACATTGTCATTGATTTTACTCCCCCAAGCAAATTCCACTTCATTCACAAGTCTGTACCAGAGCCAGCATTTGACAGTGAAGTTTATTTTCTGCCCAGATGTCAATAAAAGATTTAATTGCCGAAATACACCTTTCAATTAACATCAAGACAATCAGTAAAACGTCTGATAAAAACACCTTTTACAGTTTTCAGATGCCAGTTCTACCACTAAATCTTCCCAAGTTAAGTTCTGTATGATATCACTTAAATTGAGCAAACAATGCTAAGTCAGTCCTGTTGTCTGGTAAATGATTCCCATGATAGCACGCCATTATTTTCAATACGTCATTTCTGGCGGATGTTCAAGGTGTTTTTCAAGCATTAAATGTAATCTACAGGGATTTTTTTTAACAGCTCCTAACAACTGCCATAATACAATACTCCTTTGAATATCAAAATAAATGTTGGAAATAATTAACAGAATCCTAAACTCAAACACCGCCTCATGTGTCCTTTTTTTCTATAAAATGTTTACTTACAACGAAGTTCAGATCGTATGGAACAGATTTAGTACCTCTCTTCAACAACCCACTTTGAAGTGTTTTGTTTTCAAGCTCAATTTACTTTCCTTTTGCTAAAACAAGACAAAACAATATAACGGAAAACCTACACAAATTCTATATAAACAAATTCTTGGAAGAAACGTTTCTGTTGGCAGGACTGTTGAATTCTTGGGAGAAGCTATACAATACTACATTTGTTTTCTCTCAAGTAAAGTATGTTCTTTGATAGATATGTTGCAAATAGAAATTAATATTCATAAAAGTAAACATTTGCATCTTTATTAAACTTAAACATTTAAATTGAAATTAAAACAATTAAGAAACAATTTAACTCAGAAAGCAAAGCAGCAATAATTCCTGTCTCCTTATTTTAAAGGGCTGTCTCATGCTCAATGTGCAGATTGTAGCAGCCCCATACTGCCACTGATGTAATCAGTGTCAGCTGTTTCAATGCTAGAGCCCCAGATAAGCAAGTCAGTAATGTTCCCCAGCTTTGTTTTTCTAGTAACCCAGACAGCAGCCTTTGATTGGAGAGAACCCGGATCATGGGCTTCTTGAGAGCTTTCACGTTACTTGTGCTCCATAAGCATGGAATGTTTGAAATGCACTCTGAAGTGAGACAATTAAATGTTGCAGAGCTGCACAAGCGACATTAAGCCCATACTGGCAAACGTTAAACAAAAGGGCAGAGACAGAAGCTAGAAAAATAAAAATCAGCCTCTGCAGAGTTTAAAACCCACATTGCCACATTATGCGATTCAATTCAGTTCTTCACAATTGTCTTGTTTGACAGATTTGGCGCTCTGGTCCTTGCCCAGTTTGTCGGTATGTAAATGGCTAGTGATGGTACGATTTAAAGCAAATTCAGTTTAACTTACCTTTTTATAACATTATCAGCACCAAAATGATTATCATTAGCTGTGCCAAGCCAAACAGAATGGAGAGGTTGCGTTTGTGAGGAAGCAGTAAATCTAATGCTCAGCCTGTGTTGTGTGTGACACTCTAATAATTTGAATCATTTGAACTGGGGACCCCGGTTACAGCGGAATGACACAATTTACACAGATGGAGGAGAAAGTCATAGTGGGGCAGAGGGAGCACGTCAGACAGATACCCGAGCACAATGCCATTTTAACATGAAATGATTACATGGATCACATCTCAGAATATACATCAAATAACAGGCTTCATTTCATTCACTTTAAAATGCCTTTCTCTATCTGAGGTCAACAGACTTTCTTTCAAAGAGGTAACAAGAATAAGCAAGGCTGCTTACTGCTTTATGGCAAGCTGCCTGGGCCGCTTAACTGAAAACACATTGAATAGCGCAAGACAGCTGGCAGCACAGCCAATGCTTACTGCAGTGAAGCTGGTCCAATCCAGCCAGCAGCACTTAACGTTTTCGTAGTTTTAATGTAATCAGTTTTTGTTTGGCCCCAAGCGTTAGTCTTTAGGGTAGTAAGCTGTCGGGTGTAGTTTTACCATTTAAATGTCTTGGTAAAAGTCAGTAATGTCTTGAATGATGTTACAGTACAACAGAATTACCCCATTACTAATGAGATCTATCTTGTTTTAATGGCATACATATCATACTTCAATACCACAAATTAAGATAAAAGGTTAAACTTATAGAAAGTTGAAAGCTTCTGCAAATGCCTTCATCGCAATACCATTTATTTAATTATCTTTAGATTATACACAGATAATATTTCTAATTGAAAAATTAGACTGCATTTGTTTTCAAAAGCATACAGTACATCCAACCAGTATTTTGTAAACGTCAAATTGCTGCCTATTAATTTGCATACACCAAACATGAAAATGCGAGTTTAATAATTATGACAGGGTAAAAAAATCTAATGAAAAAATGTTGGATCACTGGTTTCTTTATTAACCTTTACTAGATTGATTATTGCATTGGTGAAGGCGTCCACAGCATAGCTGTCTACAGTGGTTTTACCCAAAGAAGCCGCAGAATCTGCCTGAATACTGATCTCATTATACCGTTAAATGTTATGTATAAAATTGGAGCACCATTGTTAGCAGTTCTAGTGGCGTCCCGCGCACTCTTGCCACAATGTCATACGCATTAATAGCCGGGTTTTACCCAAAGAAGCCGCAGAATCTGCCTGAATACTGATCTCATTATACCGTTAAATGTTATGTATAAAATTGGAGCACCATTGTTAGCAAACAGAATTAAGTCCTACTTGTCATTAATAACAAATGAGCATCAAAAAGGGTTTTCATTGCAAAAGATTTATTGGTGAGAGTGTAAGGATGATTTATGGCTTAATGTTCTGTACAGAAGATCCCAACTTTCCAGGCATGCTCCCATTACATGACTTTGAAAAAAAGATGTGCCTCTGTGGCATTCTCTTTTTTGTTGGGCCAAGGTTCCCTGTAAATCACATGTCCCAGCCCTGAGCACTGTCATTAGCAAAATGGGTTTGCATTTCTCCAGCACTCCGAGCGCAAGGTTCAGGAGTTGTGAGACTCGCTTGTGCATTACGTTTTCCATTGCTGATTAGGCTCCTATAGGTTTACATGCTACCTGAAGCCAGCAATCTGGAATCATTTTATCAAAGGCAATACAAACTGTGTGGTGTTTTACATACTGCATTTCATAGGTTTTCATTATTGTGTTATTTGCTGGTGCTAGCGGAACTGGAATTTGTGACATCTGGATTTTTTTCTTATTTGGCAAGGGTTAGTAAAACCCCAAAATATCCTCATTAGAACACCCTTCTCCTCCCAAATACATATATTTCATTTTCAATTTCAGTCGTATTTCAATTATTGTGATAAACAAAAATGGATAACTGTATTTCATGCATTCTGTTATTTTGGCATTGACTAGTTGGGGAAAATATTACATTCCACTGCAATGTTCCTGTTTTTTTTTTGTTTTTATTTTGCAAAAATAAATAAATAAAACCCTCTTATTACTAAATAACTGTCAGGAAATCCGAGGGATTATAATGGAACCCTGTAAGCATATGTTGATGTTGTAATAGTAATTCCTGACAGTTCACGGAGGCCACAAGCTGTGCATGTGGAACCATGACTGGAAGTTTGTATTTATTCTGAGGTTTAGCTGTAAGTCTAAGGAAAACAAAGTTGTTCTCTGGGAAGCAATCTGCCCCGATATGTTATTGTAATTGTGCATGCACATAACCGAATAAGACGTGATGATGTATTTCAGTTTGACGGACTAAAAAGTTTTTTTTTTTTTTTTTTTTTTTTTTTTTTTTTTAATGTTAAGAAATCTGTTAGAATTAATAAGCAATATATCTGCACTGGTTTCCAACAGGTGTACCATACATAAGCAGTTGCGTGTATCTACCCAGCAACAATAATGGGAAAAGAGAATGATCTCTATGACTTTACAGTGGGTGCCCATGTAACTGAATATAAAATTGGTTCAACACAGCAGCTGCACTGACCACCAAGAGAGTCTTCCGGATATTTATGGATTGCCAGCTTTTGCAGAAGTCAGTCAAGACACACATGTGCTACGTGTTCCTACTCTCTATTCTCTTGAAATACCAATTCACTCTTACTGGTTTCTTGCATAGCACACAAGTACACTGGTACTAGCACCCTGTCTAAATTAAGTGTATCCAAAACAAGAACATTGTATGAGTTATGCAGTACAATGCATCAGTAAGTATCGTGCCTGGGTTTGGTATGGATCTAGCAAATAAGGCTTAACATGACTTACAGTAGATAAAATAGCCTAAATGTCACAATGGTTTGTCTCCCTCTTAATGCTTCAACTAGCTTCACCAATGGCAATTAATCTCCCAACAATCTTGTCAGTCTATGCCTTTGTGATTTTAGAAGCATGCCATCCACAACGTTAAGGACAATAAAACCTGCAAGATTAAACACATCTTCTCAAACTTCTTCAAATGAAGGGAGGGGAATTACAGTATTAGACACTGTGTCTTGTGCCACTACTACAGTGCAGTATTGTTGAGGTGAGGACTTGCACCATGATAATTACATCTATTTACAAACTGAAATGCTTTAGAGCAGTGGTCCTCAAAGTAATCTGGGCACAGGCATAAATTAATCTTACTTGGCTGTTTGTGGGTACACTGACTATTGCACAGGTTCTTATCTTAAATACTGCCTTCCCACAACATATATAAGAGTTCTAGCAGGAGTTATTCTTGGCCTACTCTGATAAGGCCAAGTCTCAGGCAGTAATTGTTTGTGCTGCGCTCTTTAAATAATTTATATGAAATATGCACAGCAAGTGTTTACACAGATAACATCGTGTAACAATTTTTTTTTTTTTTGTTCCTGGGTAGTAAGTGTTATTTCCTAATTGCTTATGCCTCAAAAGTATAGAAAATGGCTATTATTCCCCACAAACTTTGCTTTTGTGACCAGGACAGTGATATTTCAAAATATCACTATTTCCAATGGGAAAACGGGCAAATGTGTGTCTTTTCATTCAAATAAAGTCAGAAAAAAACAACATATGAATCCAAATTAACATGTATTTATACTAAAGTAATACAAAAATGACTACAAAAGATTTAAAAGCGAGTAGTTTTTCGAGATTTACGATTATACTGTAAATACAGTGTAATCGTAAATCTCAAATATCACTGTCCTGGTCACAAAAGCAAAGTTTGTGGGGAATAATAGCCATTTTCTATACTTTTGAGGCATAAGCAATTAGAAAATAACACTTACTACCCAGGAACAAAAATTGTGTTACATAGTGTAACCATTAATAAAATAAAATAAAAAGATGGATAGCGTCTCGCTTTGTTTCAATTTGGCAATTTTGTCAACACTACTCTGTTTTAAAGATCGTTCCTCTTTAGTACAATTATTCAGAGAAAGTAACTAAATCTACTACAGTGTTTCCCTTGTCTGGTGAAATTAAAAATATATATATATATATATATATATATATATATATATATATATATATATATATATATATATATATATATATATATAGAGAGAGAGAGAGAGAGAGAGAGAGAGAGAGAGAGAGAGAGAGAGAGGAGAGAGAGAGAGAGAGAGAGAGAGAGAGAAAACTAAATTCTAAATACTGAAATATATTATTTTTCTCAATAAATGTCAGTGAAATTCATATAATTGAATTTAACATATTAACACCCCGCCTCTGCTCATGAATGATTGGACAGCTGTCAGATCTTTCACTTTCCCAATGACAACTCACTATCCTTTTCATGCAGAATACCGTGAATTGCTTCGGTTTGCTTATGATTGGACAGCTGCAAAAACTTGGCAGATATTTGACTCTCCTATTGGTTAACTTACTATCAGTACCTGAAACTGAAACAGACACAGTTTGTATCCCACCCAGATATCTTATGATTGGGCTACAGCAGAGAAAATGCAAATATTCAACTGGTTGATCGTATCGTAGGCCCATCAGGAGAAAAAAAAAAAGTTGAGTATGTGTATGTACAAGCACAGCATAAGCGAGCAGCACTGTCAACAGACTGCTGTGAGGCTTTTGTTGGAAAATGTGTTTAAAGCTTTATTCATTTGTTTTCCCATGCTACGACTCTCCAGAAACATGTTCACAACCCATAATTTAAGAACAGCTGCCGCGGGCACCACTTTGAGGACCACTGCTTTAGGGGGGTGTGATGATGTGTTTTGTGTTGTTTTTCTGGTTTGTTTTTTAGTTTGTTTGTTTTATTTTTTAAAAGCAAAATCTGCAATGTTGTTCCAAAATTAAAGTAAGGGTGTTGCATGCACCCAACCAAGTAAAAAAAAAGCATCCTGTTCACAAAATCCTGTACTTCTGTTCTAGAGACTATTAAACTGTTATTAAAGATAGTGGTTTGTCTACAGTATTTGTTTACTTACACAGTTTTCTATATAACATCCCAAAAAAATGTTTTTAAAAAAGATTATTTTACATGGTTTTGTGTCTGGTTAAAATGTTTTGCAATAAACCTTTTTTTAAATTATTTTATATATATATATATATATTATAGGAGCAAAATAATACAATGCAGGCCGCAGGAATTCCATGTCTGTTTTTTTGTATTTCAACTATTCTTCATAAACATGCAAAACAAAATAATCATTTTTGGCCTGGGGGGAATACATATAATTCAGATGGCAAAAATACTGATTGCTCAATATTAAAAATACAATACTCCATTCTCCCTTCTTTTATTTCTACACCATTTCAACCATGTTATAGCCAGATAGTAGATAGACAGACAGACAGACAGACAGACAGATAGATAGATAGATAGATAGATAGATAGATAGATAGATATTCCACCAAAAAGATGGTGGAAAATATCTAGTTTAAAGTTCAAGGTAGCAAAAGTATCGCCTTTATCTTGACATTTTAAAATTGGTCTATTTGAAGCAAACAACATAATTAAATATTACTTTAGGGAATTACTAGCAGCAGAGCTCAGCGTCCAATTCTTTAAGGAAACGATTAAATGGAACGCACTAAATGACTTATTAAAATAAAATGTATTATTTTCAGGCTTTCTCAAGGTAAATTCTTCAGTAATAGAAACCTCTAACCACATCCATTGCAAAAGTGACGGAAGAGGCTACCAAACTGAAGATAATGCAATTGGTGATAACACAATAAAAGATATCACACTTATAATGCATTATTGCTGGCAATTATTAGAATCACTGCAACTTAATTTCAAAAGCACTATCAACTGAACTATAACAGTCTCCCTTTAAATATCAAACAGTATTACATTAAAGCAATAACTTACCTCCCAGCTATAATAATATCAACCCATGTTATTGCAGCTGGTCGTATCATGACTACTTCTCACTGACAAGCCAGGCTAATTCTGGTTAATTGTATTGTGCTTTTGCAGCCATATCCATATTTGTGCAATTATTTTCTTTTTTATATAATTTTATTAGAATAGAAGAAAAAAAAAACTGCTCTGTAATTTCAGAATTTGTGGAGAATGGTAAAGCTTAAATCACTATAACTGGCAGATTCAATAAAACCACAGTTTTATCTCAGAAAGTGGCAGGGACATTGGATAAATCATGTTTCAGCTGTATGCAGCTGACCCCCCAAGAGCAACGCAGAACATCAGAACTGCTTCAAAGAGAAACTTTCCTCTGCTATCAATCATCCCCTAATACTAAAGCAGCCAGCCCTAAAGGGTAAAGGATGAGTGAGCAGCAAAACAAAGGAAACTAATGAACAATACGACAGGATTCCATCTAATTGTACTGCAAAATTAAGCAAAAAAGCAGTCGTAAATTGGATCCAAAATCATTTGTCTTTTTTTTTCTTTTAAACCAGTGGTTGGAGATAATAGAGCAGTATAACTTATAAAGTTAATGATGTGTCTTCTTCTCATAACAAAATATGTGGAATAACAAATCAGAAATAGAACCAGCAATAAACACCTGAGGTATGTACATCTCTAAAACAAACACCTTCATGCCATTATTGCAGTATGATGTGCATTAGCTTGACCATTTGCATCTGAGGCTTTGGTTTAATGTTCGAGTACAATTATGTTTTGCAGTGTGCAGTACTGTACAAACTGTTAGAACGCATATTATAATATCTTTTCACAGGGAAACTTGTCTTCCGTGATTAATTACATGAAGAGTAAACCTTATATCTATAGTAATTAGTGGTTTACTTTCTGTTTCAAAAGCAAAGATATGAAAACACACCAGATTACTGTGCATGTACACTTGTGCATAATAGAGGGTATATCCTAGTCAAAGAACCTTTTAAAAAAGTGTAATGTATTGTTCAATTTTGAAAGACATGCTAACAAATACTGACCTACAAAAGGTTAAATGGATTTTAAAACCTGTCTTGGTGGTAGATTCAAATACTAAAGTTATTTTCAACTAATTGTTATCAATTCAGCTGGACAGAAGGATGCCTTGAGAAGTTTAATAACTGAAAATTGATGTTCAATACAGATATGTTAAAGGTGCATTTTTTTTTTTTTTTGCTTTACAGTGCACGTTTTTATTGGTTCAGTATTCTCTTGCTAATAACTTAATGAACACTGCAGTCATACCCTTAAAGACAGTGTCCTGATTCTGTACAGGTGATGCTGATGCATGGGTTAACAGGGGCACCTTTCCTTTGCTCCCTCTGCTTCATCAGCATTTAGTTACCTTAATGCAGAAGGTGACTGCAAAAGTAGAATCCTTCCAAACACTGCAAGCACTGTGGAAACTGTCCCTGTGTTGAAGCTTGTACTGCAAACAATGTGAACCGTTTGAGTTGCAGCTTTTAGGAGTAGTTTTTTTTAGTTTTGAGATACAAACAGTCACTATATTGCACCTACATATATAAAGACAAATGTTTTCTTTTTATGCAAGTTACACAATCACACCTTTGCCGAGTTTTTTTTTTTTAATTGTAAATCCAAAACCGAAGTATAACCACTCGTGAACACATCTAATTATTTCCGGGTAGGTCAAGAAGCAACTGCCCCCAACACATCCAAGACTAGAGCACCATTCGATTAATCTCCATTCTGTGGAAGATAGATATGTGATGGGGAAAGGTCCACTGATGCCTGTTACCGGGCTTGACAGAGCTACAGTGATTTACAATGCAGCATCAATCTTGTCATCTGGTTTCCAAACAATAACTGCCAGATGGGGGGAGGGCTCCAAACTACTGTATATATGAACTAATTTGTAATGTTGTTTTTCATGAGTACTTGTATGAAAGTATATTTTTACTAACACTCACTTTCTGATGAAGTCTTGATGCCATAGTAGGTTCATAAAGGAGTTTCACCTGGACACATAGACAGAGAGAGACAAAAAGCATGGGATAAACCAGTGATTATCAAACTAGGGGGTCCACAATGTAACCTGGCTGGTTCAGTAAAAAAAAAAAAAAAAAAAGACCATTCACACATCTTTATATATATATATATATATATATATATATATATATATATATATATATACACACACACACACACACACACACATGTGTATATATATATATATATATATATATATATATATATATTATATATATATATATATATATATATATATATATATATATATAAAAACCTAAATTTCGAAATCCTACTGCTGACATCTCCTGGCACGTCAGTCATCCAACCCAGGATGGATCTGCTCCGTGCACCCAAAACAGGCGCACGCATCTCAATAACAATAGGTAAGCAGTATCTCACTTAAAATGTACATTACTGTATACTAATATGCATTTCTCTTTGAACCTGTGATGCACTACGCTTTTTAACATTAAGTAAAAGTGGCCGTACAGTTTCTTTCAATATAGTATAGAGTTTAAGCTATTTCTGAATAGAATGGCATCTGTCACCACATCTAATTCCCAGGCATGTAAGATAATTTTTTGGTTAGCAAACAGGAATTTGTGGGTTCAGCAGGTCAGCTATCATCTGTATTGAGTCACAATCAACAGATGGAAAGCTGCTTGCTTCTCTCATCACACTGCACATGCTACTTTGATCTTCTGCAGGATAAGAAAGTATAATAAGAAAAAAATCCCAGGGCCTGCACAAATAAAGGACGCATGCAGACAAGAATTACTGTGCTTTTAATGGCTCACAACTAGGTGCTAAATAACCTTTACACCGAAGGAAATGCAAACATACTTTACTTCCTTGACATCGACAAGTTAAAGGATACACCAGTTTATGGTGGTCAGTTCTCTTTGTTTAAACGCTGTGTTTTTCATGCATTCCTTTTTTCTCACAGCAAACAAAAAAAATATGTGCTATTATCCTTACAAGTGTTTACTGTCAAATGCACTGATTTTGGCAATTACTGTAGGTATCATGCAGTTAAAATAAGGCTGTTGCCACACTCAAATTACCTATCCTTGTATATGATGGCATGTGACCATTTCATGTGAGCAGTACGTTTATGATAAGTGTTTGATGTAAAGCACCGATAAACAGCAACGTTTGTAATTTAACTGAGAATCACAACCTGTGAATGTTCCATGTCAAGCAGTAATAACAGACTGTTTAATATTACCTCTGCAAATAATACAGTGAAAACACTTTTAAACAATAAGCATAGCTCGTACCCCTAACAAAGGCCAATTGTAATATCCTGCAGTGATGCAGCCAGTGTGTCGAGATATTATTTATAAAAAGGTTTCACACTATGGTATGATAGTATTATGTTACAGATTTTTCAGCTGCAGCATTAGAAATTACTGGATCAGCAGCATGTTTGACAACTACAAAACAACACTGACGGTCTATTCCATAACACTGAAAAGCTACCAATATCAGAATTATTACACTAATACACAGAAGACCATTAAAAAGTATTAGGATAAACTTACATTTGTATGGAATGACTGCAAATTTAAAAAGTTACAAGAACATTAAGCTGAGGTTTTAATTACTTTACAAATTATTTATTAGTTATTTTTATGAGTTAATCTCCAGGTTTTATAATAATATATTTATTTTTATATAGCGCCTTTCATAGTAGACCACCATCACAAAGTGCTTTATAGAGGTAGGTTGTGAACTGTGCATTATATGCAGAGCCTTGCAATAGGACATTGATTTAACATCTCTTCTGCAGGATGGAGCACAAGGAGGTTAAGTGACTTGCTCAGGTCCACGCAGCGAGTCAGTCAGTGGCAGAGATGGGATTGGAACTGGTGACCTTCTGGTTACAAGCCCAGGACTGTAACCACTGGACCACACTGCCTTCTTTTAAAAGTTTTTTGTGTTCTTTGTGTATTTTAATGTAATATAACCACACAGTGCAGTTTTTCCAATATGATTCCCCCTAAGGCCTTTAGCGCACTTTTAAAGTGTGTTTTTTTTTTTTTTGTTTTGTTTTGTTTTTTTTTTTTTTTTAATGTCATAGTACTCCCATTATTTTTACATTTATAGGAGGGAGTGATACTGTTCTATACTGGAGTCTCTAGCTAAATAGACATACAGTACACATGATAAGTTCCCCAAAGTTGATAGGTTACTTGTAAAGTTTGTGTTTTCAAATAATCTCTGCCTCCAATAAACCGATCCTAATCTCATAAAAGAATCATATAACAGGACGGAAGAAAGCTAACTCAAGTATATTCTAACCCATTTCGCTTGTGTTATTGATTTCAAGGATAAACAGAATCAATCATTAATAAGTACATTAGGAGATGACCCTCAGGGTTAATCATATTCTTAGAATCTCTCACTGTGGAATTAACAACAGAACTCCTTGGCTACGCTGCCAATTGCTGAGAGACATTTTTGTGATAATTGCAGAGATTTCATATCCACAATTTAATTTGAAAAACACAGACCTGACTAGATTTATTGTGTGCAGAAAATACAACACTATAAAAGATCGTGTCAATCAAATTCTATTTGTATGTATTCAGTGTTCCATATGTGTTTAAAACATACACAATTGAAACAGTGAACCTGGCAAAGTTTTTTTTTTTTTTTTTTTTTCTCTCTCTCTCTCAAAAAGTGTCTGTTTAAGTTAAAGGCTGGTTCCGACTGTGCAAACGATTAACATGGTCGCTACGGACACACCACCTAGTGACACGTAAATCGTAGACGCAACGGATCAGCTGCCAGATCTCATAAGCAATACAGATGTAATGTAATGTTATCAAAGTGATTGAAATTGCCATCAGGATTTATTGAGCACATTAACACAGTAAAGATGAACAATGTATTTAAGGTGCAAAAGGCCAAACATGATTTTTAGAGACTAGTGCAGACTTTAACACTCATGGTTTCAGGGATGGAAATAAGGCTCCCATTGCATAGCAGTTTGATCCACTCCTGGTTTTACTAGGAGTTTAATAAGACACATCTGCGCTTGTTAACTATACACCGGGGCTAATCAGGCTCATTTTAACACCTGGAACAGGTGAAACTGCAATGCAATAGACTTATTGCAGTCCCTGGGTTTCATCACTTAACAGAAGAATCAAATCCCCCTTGCAAATTTAGCTTGACCTGTGAAAAAAGTTAAGCTGTCAGTAAGTAATGCCTGTATTTTCTGAGCTCTCTATACCAGAGCTGCCGATAGGCCCCTTCCTGGGATGACACCCTAGGTCCCGCCTACTGAGGAATTAAAACCGGCATAATGTGGAAGCCTTTTCTCTTTTTGCATCCATCCCGTGAGGGCGACTGATGCGACCTCCTGGATTGGTGGTCGTCTTCTCTTCCAGGGAACCAGGGTTACGGTACGTAACCTAACGTTACCTTTCAATCTGAAGACAACCACCAACAACGTATGGGAAATGTATGCCAGAGGCGGAGAAGGGACGGCAGCATACAAGGGATACATCAGAACCGCTTAACCCTAGGTTAGAGGTTGCGAGTGTGCCTCAACCTCAAGGACCCTCATGTCTTTTGAAGGCAAGGAAGGATCTGCCACATTCAAGTGGTACAACCTGGAGAATGTATACAGCATGGGGCAAGAAACTGGGTTATGACTTCTAGTCAGACACCAATTCTGAAAATGCTTTCACTTATACAGAGACCTAGTGGAGTCTGCCCTAGCGCTCTGCAGAGTACCCACAGCCATGTCTGATAGCCCTAGGGCTGTCCAGCAGTTCCATTCAGGGAGCCAGACACATATTTGGAACCTGCCCAGTTCCGGATGCCAGAGCGTGCCTCTCGTTTGACTTAGCAGATGCAGGTGAAGCGGGATCTCCCACGGCTGGCCTTGTATGAGCTGGGATAGGGTCGAAAACCAGATTCTCCTGGGCCACTAGTAGAACTATCGCTTTTGGAGCAATAGTACTGGCGGGAACAAGTAAAGGATCATCCTGGGCCACTTGTGGGATAGAAAATTCTCCGGGAAGATGCGTCACCCATAGGGACAGTAGGTTGCGCTGTGCCCATGTCAGGAGCCGGAAGGCAATGTGATGCAACCCCGGGGACCGGAGGCCGTCCTGGTGGTTCGCATACGTTACTGCTGATGCGTTGTCGGTTCGGACTAGCACATGTTTTCCGTGCAACACCGGAAAAAAGTGCTGGAGAGCCAAGAAAACAGCCTGTAGCTCCAGCATATTTATGTGCAGGGCTATCCAACGGGCTGACCAGGTGCTGCGGACTCCTCTGCCTTCCCAGACCGCCACCCAACCCAAGTCGGAGGCGTCCGTCGTCAACACGTGGCAAGATAAGACCAGTCCCATCCTCACGCTGGCGAGAGGGCATCCTCCACCATCGCAGGGCTGCGGAGCACGTGTGAGAAACTGTTAGCCGACAGTGTCTGTCGCACTTGGGGTGTAAATGGAATGCATTGATCCGCGCTTTTAGTGGGTGCATGCATACAGACCCAGCTCGATGGCTGATATGGTTGCGGCCATCAGACCCAACAGTTTTTGAAACGGCACCAAGGGAACCTTTGATCCCTGTTGTAACAGGGAGAGAATCAATCCTGAATAGCTGCTCAATCCTGAATAGCTGCCCAGCCTCGCCAGATGCTGTGTCACAAGATAGTTCAGTACTCTGATCTGCAATCACAAGGGGGCCAGGATAGCGCTCACACACTGAAAATGTATGAGCAGCTAGGGAGAGGCCGGACAGCAGCACGGAGAACTCGTAAACGATTCCCTGAAAAGCAAAGCAAAGGTACTTCCTGTGCGCTGGACGAATGGGAATGTGAAAATACGTGTCTTGTAAGTCCACGGTGATGAACCAGTCTTACAAGATGTGCAGGTGTGGAACCATGGGATGCACATCATGGCTGCCACTACCGAGTGCGCCAAGCACTGTGTACACTAATTGTCCAAGAGCACCAAGCACCAAAGTGCTATGTGCACTGAGCTCCGTGAGCATGGAGTACTGTGCTCACCAAGTGGACCTAGCAACGCATGCACCAAGTACCGAGTGCACTGAGCAACGGGTACTATACTCACTGGGGTGCTATGCACACCAAGGGCACTAAGCACTGTGCGCTTTGAATACACTGAGTCAATATGCACCAATCACCATGTGCACTAAGCACCTGAACACCGTGTGCACCGAGGTAACGCAAGCACCGAGTGCACAGGGCACCGTGTGGTATAGAGAGCTCAGAAAATACCTGCCAACAGGCAGGCATATCCCATACGTAATGTTGTTGGTGGTCGTCTTCAAATTGAAAGGGAACCACTGTACATTTTCATGTAAAAAAAAAAATAATAATAATAATACTGTATGTGACATACGTTCGTAGAAGCGGTTCTCCAGAAAATGCTAATGTTACATACAGACAAACAGCCTCAATACACAGCATCTGATACCCATCTTGAAAAAAAGACCTCGTTTCATCACAATTGTACAAACTGTAAGTGAGGTGTACAGACGATCGGACAAAGTCTCCTTACACCCTAAGATTCTAATCTTTACCTCAACAATTAATATCATATCCGTGGTAATGTAAGCTTTCCCACTGAGGCTATGCCCATCCAAAGCTTGGACTCCTTTATTATTATTATAGGTAAGCGACAACGCTACCCAGAACCAACTGTACAAATAATAATAATAATAATAATAATAATAATAATAATAATAACAATACAACAGTCATCTTTGTGTAGCCTGAGGGTTAAGGTAGATTAATTTCACTTGTGGCTTAAGCCATATTCGAAAAAGGGCTATAATTGAATTAGCTACTGTTCCAACTACTATTCCCAGGTATTACCATGGCCAGAAACGGGAATATCACGTGTTCATTTGATGCTAGACTTGCATGATGACAGTGCCATTTTCCTCCAGTATAAATAACCTCATAAGTTATGTTTTTGATCTTACTAGGCCTAGTACCGTTTTTTTTTTTTTTTTTTTTTTTTTTTTTTTTTTTTTTTTTTTTTTTTTTTCTGTAGCTACCATGCATAATTAAAACAGCAGCCATAGATTTGTTAGTTGGTTTTCCCTGTCCTTTATCTACAACTTTCATGGCACAGTTTGCAACTTTAGCAATGTTAAACAAAAACACAAACCTGACAGCATCCGAAGTAATGCTTTCACTGCTGACTGCCTACACGTGTGACTGCTAAACTTCCTGTTTCCATTCTTCAAACAACAGCTAGGATCGAGATCATCCAATCACCATAGAGCACCACCCCTCACACTGCAGACTGGCAGAGAAAACGTGTTAGGTTGTGGCTTTGCAAAGGCTAACTTTTTTTTTTTTTTTTTTCAAAACAAAAACCTGTTTGATGATGCAATGGATGTCTCAGTTAAAAAAAGAAAAAAAGGTCAGCTAGAGTGGTGTTGATTCAGCCGATGCAATGTAAGTTACAGAGCAAACTATAAGGGGAATAGACAGTTAAGTGTAGTTTTTTAGTAGTGGGCATCGATATGAAAATTATATATCGACATCGATAATATCGAATTCTTAAAAAACACAGGAAAATATAACACTTTGCAATATGAAACATATGCTAACATATATTTACGTAAGAAAAGCAATAAACTTACTTGAACTTAGATTTGCTTCACAATGTCTTCACAAAACAAAGTCTTGTTATTTGTTTTACTATACCATGCATCACCAGCCACCTCCAACCCGAAATATTTCAGTTCTTCACTGCACAGGCTAGCCAATCCAGTAGGAATTTAATCTTTTCTGCCTGTAATGCACCACACATCTAAAAGTATTAAGTATGGTGTCTTGCTGAATGTTGCATTATTTTGAGATGTGTTTTAAAAGTACAACTCTTTTATCATACCGAAAGTTCACATTTAAAAAAAAAAAAAAAACACATTAATAACAGTGTAAATAATCGCATGGGAAAATACAATGAACCACACTGACACATGCGCATATCTCCATCTCTCAAAATAATTCCAGGTGCTTAATGCAGCATGCAAATAGCGTTTGGTACCTTGTGAGCACTTTCTGAAAGAAAGAAAAACAATTATATATTCATATATCAAATTATTTGAGTTTGTGTTCCTGTTTATTATGTTTGTGTGTGTGTGTGTGTGTGTGTGTGTTAAGTTTGCTTTTAGGTGTGTATCCCTTTAAAAAATACGGTCCTGTTTCTTAATTAATTGATTCACGCACTTTTTGAAAACAGATATAGTTTGGCTGGTGAGAGAAAATAGATGAAGAAGTGGGAGTATAGGTTGAACAAATGTTGTGGATTTGTTGTTTTTCTTGATTTATATCTATTGAATGTTTGAAATATATTTATTAATTGGTGACTTAGAAAAAGTAAAAATATGTCTGTGCAAGCCTACGTGATTTTTTTTTTTTTTTTTTTTTTTTTTTTTTTAATTCCACGGTATCGCTATATGGACATTATCGATATCATATCAAAATATCGATATTGGTGCTGTTAGCATTTATCCTTACTTAACATCAATAACATTGCTGAATGCAGTCCAATATATTGGCTATCATGTTTTCACTGTGAAAAAAAAAAACAAGCAGCTCTCTGGTTTTAGCATGCATTTAACATTTAATATGCAACCTAAGGCTGTAATCAAATGTGAATTCCAAGTAGGCAATTGATTATTTGTTAACCTGGACATTTTGACCTCAATAAGCATAACCATTAGATCTACAGTAATACTTAGCAGTGTCTCACACTTATATCCAGTTGCATTAATAATCCCTATAGCTACATTTAATAACAAGAATGTAAATCGTACAGGCATAAAACTTCAGCAATTTAAAGAGCTGAGAAATGATTACTGAGTTCAGCCAACCTTAAGTTGCAAATTATACAGCCCTGCAGGCTACCAGCTTGTCCTTCAGTCTGTGCCGTCTATTGAGAAGGTTTGCATTTGCTCGGTTTTCTGCCTTCAGAGATGTCATCATGGGAGGAGTTTTGATGGGCTGAATGGCCTTTCCTCGTTCTCAAACTTTTCTTGTGTCCTCGTGTTATAGGTCCTCTCTACCGTTGAATTACTGGTCTTGTTCTGTATTTTTTTCCCCAGCAGTTTTGCAGTGGTTGGGTTATTATCTGTTTTCCAGTGGTTTGTTTGTTTTCATCATGCTGTTGCACCTCCTTTTTTAATTAACACTGCTTCAGTTTTGTCAGTCATGCTATACAGAATCATGTATGTGAAAGCCCCTAACTTCTATAGCCTTGTCACTACTTTCTGTTCCTCCCGCAGTACTACCTGTTGTTGCACATTTCTTTTTAAACACAGTTGTAGTTGTTTGGATAATTTTAATCCCCACGTCCTGAATCAACTTGGGGATCGTTCCCAAAGCAGCTTCACTGTCTGCCACTAGACTTGTGTGGAAGAACACCTCCCTTTTCTTTTGTCTTTTCAGCGTCATAGTGCTATGCCCTTCTGTGCAAATAAAAGTCCCTCTCAATCACTGCTATTGTTGAAACAGAAACAACAGGAATGGGATTTAGAAATACATATATTTACACAGAAGCGCACAGATTTATGACAATCAGAAAACGACATGGAGGTCTTCTCCAAAGACAGGTTGAGTGGTGGGCTAGTTCCCCTAGTTGTTTAATAACCCAGGATGACAAATATCAAAACAATCATGTTTAAAAATACTCTAGTACACTGAAGCCAGCAACATGGGTGTTGCAGCATATACATGGCTGCATAATGGTAATGGTGAACTATCGTGGTTCTCTGGTTCCACAAGTCTAATTCACCCTCCTCCTTACCTTGAGTGTTACCTTACAGCCACAGTGAGTGCTACACAGGGAAATACCTCCATAGAGGTGTTAGACAGAAGTCATTTTTCCCCCTAGCAAAGCCGAATTCCCAGAAAGAATATAAATCTCCTATGGGGGCCGTCTTTCTATACTCAAGTAGACAGTCTTACAATGGAACAGACTCAGGACTCTGACAAACATTCCCAGAACTGCAAGGGTTTAAATCCTTGTTCTGTGTTTGTTGGAAGGTGCCAGTGGGGCTGTAATGATCAGTTGTTTTTTTTATTTTTTTTTTTTTTTTTTTTCTCCAGATAAATAACAATAAACATTATTATTGCCTCATCTGCAATAGTGTTTTACAGGGACAGACACTGCTTCTGGGCCACTCTGCAGCCCAGATTGCTCCAGGAGGTTAATCTTAGTAAGCACTGTAATGTAAATAGGTTCTTTGGAAGTCATTAAGCCAGAAAAAACGAGAAGTCTAAGAATATACAGACACAGCTTTGGGGCATTTAAACAAGGTTAAGGCTCAAAATGCAACTACCCTGTTAAATGCTAATTTTTTCTCGTGTCTTACATCTGTGTTGGTATTACCAGGATAACAACCATTGTAAAAATAAACCTTTAATGGAAATTAAACTTGTTATTGTTGACTTATTTCTTGGAGCTGAAGAGTGTGTTATTTCTTTCCCAAGCCCCAAATTAGGTTTAGTTATAACACCTAGTGTACATTGAATTCACCTCAGAAACCTTGCACATGTTTAGCCTCCCAATCATATCATTAGTGGAGCACTTAAAGTTATTTTACATTATTAAGTAATTGACTTTAATTTTATTTATTTGAAAATAGCTTTTAGAAACTTGGTAAATAATTATGATGATAACCAACAAAATAAGGGGTTTGGGTATCCCTTAAAATATCTAACTTAACAACAGTTATGTTTTTTTTTTTTTTTTAATAATACGTTAAAAAAAATAAGATAGAATGAATCAAAGTACAGCATTCCCTTGTTAATGCTTTCTTCACACACCTAAATAATCTGCAATCAACACATCCTGAAGAAATGACTGGCATGCAGTTCGTCTACATTTTCAACGTGTGTTGCTTGCAATATAGGTCATGTTAATAGGGTATGACTTCCTCACTACCCCATAACCGATTAACTGACTTTCCCAGGAAACGCAATTCCTGCCATGTCAATGACTTTTTAATTCCTTGTAGGTGAATTACTTGCACTTCTAAATCCCCACCTTTTCTGATTAACCGAGCATGAAAAGATGCATTAATAGTTTATTGTTGATGCTTTTTTCCTTGTCATATGTATTTTTAATATTGTTATTATTGCATGCAATATAGGTTCTGGAAATTCATACGTCAGTTGATTCGGTATATAATATTACTACTTACAAATAAATCATAACAATATTAGTGTATTCTCTTTTTTCAAACTGCATTATTTTGTTGTTCTTGAAATAGCAAAAAAAAAAGTCTAGCATATAAAGAGTCAATACTTTAGCTTGAAAAACTTGCCGTGAGCATTAAGGTCTTAGTTACAAGCACTGGTTCTGGGAATGGATAAATCCGTTGATTTACTGGGCTGTCAATCAGTGCAGCCAGCTTAAAGGTTTAACTAGTACTTGGTTTTGAGCTGGAGCGATGGCAATGTTAAGAAGAAATAAAACACTACCTTTAGTATTGTTACCAATTATATTAATGATTATTCAAATGATTAGTTGTCAATCAGAAAATTAGTCATGCAACCTCAAATGGATGTTCTTTTTCTTAAATGCAGCTACTATTTAATCTCTGTATATATATGGTATAACATATTCTTTTAATTTTACATAAGACCAGAAAGACCATTTCCCTTCAAAAAAGGGGTCTTCATTCCCAGCAAACTTGAAACATCTATACTTTCCTTTTTTGAAGACTAAAAGAAAAGATTGGCAAACGACTGGCATGACCTTGATAGAAGGATGCATTTAATACGTAATTATGGATAACACATGGTCTGTGAAAATGTAATTAGCTCAAATAAAACTTTCACGATGACTCTGAATGGAAATGCTGCAACTTTATCAGACATTTTGTACTGCAAGGCAACAATTGCTTAATTTACATTATCAGGAGTACCATGGTTAGCAAGGAGCAACCTTTTGTATACAGTAATTATGGTTATGTTCAGTTGACACAACTACAGGAAACACACTGCTTTACTCTCAAACTTTCTATCATCAACTGCAGGGCAAATTGGACAATTTATATCTCTATCTTCAATCCCTTAATGACTATAGTTAAACCTCTAATGTATGTAATTAAAACAGATGTACAGTACATATTGGTATAAGAGCCTATGCTCACTTTGAGATTTGCACTCTTGGCACTGGAGGGACCCTTTAACTAAAGTTGGCTTGATTTCAGAATAAATATGAAACTGCATTTAAACACAAACTCCCAGTTTTCAAAGGTATTAACGCTGGGCTGAAACATACAAAATCCCCAGAAAAGCCAGGAACACTCCTGCCTTTCTCACACTTGACATTTGTTTTTCATCATGAACTTAAAGGTCACTAGCTACAGAAGTGCCAAGCATCCTGCTCTGGTTTACATTTGCATGATTTTTATTTTATTGCCTCATTCCCTTTAAAAACCCACCTTTTATTAGGTTTTTGATTGTGTAAACAGTAAAACATGTAAACATAATATTCCTCAATGACCTCATTTGTTTCTATTTTTTCTTCTTCTTTTCTGGGAAATAATATAAATTATTCTGCTCACATCACTGTGTGATTTAGGGATCCATGTAGACCATCTCATGCACACTTTATATATACAGATAGCTTGTGTGTACATTATTGTGACAAAGTGCCCGTGTATATTATCTGTTATGTGTTGCGTGTGGTGTGTTTAAATGTTGGTGTATAGACATTGGTACACGGGATATAAACGGGTCTGTGTAACACGAATGTTTAAAAATGTATATGTGTATTTAGGCACGAGGATTGCACAGCACTTCACGTGCAAGTAAAATGTAGTAATATGTGAGCACGGGGAATTGCACTTTTTAATTCACGTGCTGGGATTCAAGTGAATAATTAATTGGTAATTGAATCCCAGCACAATAGTATATATAGATGCACGTTGTCACATACTCGCGGTTGGGTGTTCGAGAGTGGAGAACGGGAGATAGAGATAGAGATAGAGATAGAGATAGAGATAGGTAAGTGTAAATATAGATTTCAATTGTTTGTGTAGCGTTCGTCCACTCTGTGTTTTGTCCTTGTCTATTCGTTTTGTTTGTCTGTTTATTCTGGCGCGAAGTGCCGTGTCCTGTGTTTTTTGTGTTTGTTTAAACCTTTTATTTTACAATAAACCGGCGCCAGCCAGCGCCATCATCATTTCATTTCATCCGTCCTGTGTTTTGTGTATTTCATTCCTTTTCCTGGTTCTGACGCCGCCCACTTCGGCCGTCTCTGTGACAATTATATACAGTGCTGGAATAAACTCACTTGGGTATAGCCATACATGCTGTAGTTTATCTAGCTGATGTAGTTTATCTAAATGTTGGTGCTGGCAAAAAGCAAACCTAGGAACACAATACAAAAATAGAATTAAGGGGTGCTGTTAAAGGCCCTATGATCAGATGTTAAGGTCATTGAGTGATACACACAGCTTTATAGCTGTTCATAGTTAATAATCCCTGTGCAGAAAATCAGTATTGGCACACCCATAATTACAATACACAATGGGGTAGATGTACTAAAGTGTTGCATCTGTTGCAAACTACATGCAAACCAGTCGGAAGTGTAGCGTGAAATGTACTAAACAAACTCAATGCTGTTAGCATGATTTTAATGAACACTTTGCAGCCACAGTTCTTATTTGCGCTTTAGCCTTAAATGAACATGTAATTCTGGGCCTTCCTGCAGAAACCCGCAAACATGTAGAGATGCGGCAGGTATTCCTTTGATTTTACTACTATACTGTATAGGCCTACTGTACAGATTTATATACTTACAAAATCTAATGTGTAGCCTACCCAAAACACATTAGTCTTATTTCAGTGCAATAATTTATATTTAAAATAGATCGAGAACTGTAAATGTATGTGTGTATGATTTTATTGTATTGTTTTTAAACATGACACATTATGCCGGACAAACATGTTCGGTTTTGTGAGAGTCTACTGTAGGTTTATAAAAAGCTTTTTGGTGGTGAAAGTTGGAGCCCCACTATAAAATCTAATGAGATTAAACTGCCTTTCATTTATATATATATATATATATATATATATATATATATATATATATATATATATATATCAGTATTAAAATAGGTAAAATGAAGACGGATCAGAATACATTGTACAGATGGCATTTACATTTAACAAAAACAATGTTATTTTCATTCTTGCACCCTTGCATGTATAGACGTTATCTTTCTGGTACTCACTGCAACAGCAAATTCAACTGCCACTATTTTATTAGAAAAAATGTCACGCAACTCTCGCTAAGATGACGCAAATAATATTTAAATTAGTATACTGCGGCTGTCTTCATTAACATATTTTTACAACAAAATGTGCACTTTGAGAATTGTCGTAACCAAAATACAAACTGCAGTATGTTTGCGCTGTGACTGGCCCATCTTAGTACATCTACCCCTATGTGAACAAAGTAAGAATTATATTTATTACAATTGAATGCAAAATGCCGGAGAGTCTGTTCAGTTGATCTAAACTGTGCCAGATCTAAATACTGCAATTGTTAAAATCATTACTTTGTGTAAACCAACATCTCTAACATTGTGAAATGTATTTAGTCTATTGTTGTAAAAAAAAACAAAACAAATTTTTTTTTTTAAATTTTAACAGTGGCTGTTTTTATGTCCACCTCTGTTTATATCAAATTAATCAACATAGAGTTGTTGCTTGAGTGATACTGCTGCAATTATTAGGGTTGTCCTAAAATGAGCTGTGGGCCTTATATTCAATAACATTTTTTTTTTTTTTCTAAAAGACAACGACAAGTTGCAGGGGGTGTTAAAAATCACCTGCAGTCGTAATTTTCAATGCAAGTAATTTTCCATAAACCCCTGTAGCCAATTTCATGAACCTGCTGTGCTCATAGGCTAAGACTGTGCTCTGTTGCACAGCATTAATATGCATGGACCCTCTAATGAGGCTGAACGGACCTTGATGACGTGGTGCCCACGCTGCTCTGCCTTTCAATCAAGTCATAAGCATGCATGCTCCAGGGATTCATTCTGTCCTGCTGACATCGTTTTGGTGGTTCCATTTTGGCGGCTCAAGAAGCCATAAACATTTTTAACATCTCATATCATCCATCTACCTTCTTACCAAAACTAGGAAATACAGTTACATTTCCCTGGCACTGTCTAATCTTTTCAGGCTTTCAGCTAAACAGAGTATTGTGTGTGTGTGTGTGTGTGTGTGTGTGTGTGTGTGTGTGTGTGTGTGTGTGTGTGTATGTATATATATATATATATATATATATATATATATATATATATATATATAAATTAACTCTCTGTGGTTTTACCATTTGCTAAAATGAGTGAAAGGTGACACACAATACAATTATAAGCTCTTGATTTTTGAGAGTGGAAAGGGTTGATATAAATAATTCAAAAACAATACTGTAACTGATTGGAGTTAGTACTGGAGAGGTCATGCAAGTTTGGGATAAATGAACAAGGTGAGTGGTGGAGACTCTTGCACTGTCATGAGTTGAATCCCAAAGTGACCTACTTATTATTTCCCTGTAGTGACTACATAGTGCTGAAGCCATCTTATAAAATAACTCTTTATACAGGTTAAAAAGTTCAATTATATACAGGACTTAAAAATGCCAGCTATAGGCAGAGTATCCTCAAAAAGTGCCATTGACTGTCCCCACAGTTATATCTGCATTTTACCAGGTCATAACAGCTGACATTGAGAGCTTGAATAAAGAATAATCACCAACAGTAAATGGTTTCCCACACTGAATAAATAGTCTATCGCAATATGGAGTTGTTTCCAAAGTGAGGTTATAAGCTTGCAGTAAAGTGGAATTTACCAGATGGTTTGGGATATACGCGAGAATATACTTAATATAGCGTGGTTTATAATACTGCAAGTGATTACATATTTATCACGTGGTTAAAACAGCACTTTCAATGCTCATTGGTTGGAATGCATGATATACTAATCAGTATTATGAATATTTAATAAGACAAATCCCATATTATGATCATTTAATGAGGCCAAATCCATATTACCAATATTTAATCAGGAGATGCCTCCAGCCTCAGGGAATAAGTCTGACTTCACCTAGGTGTATGTCATGATTAAGCATAGGGTAGACTAGTCACACAAAAATGTGCTCACTACATTTCAAACATCAGATCTACAGTAAAATGTGTTTGTGTGTACACAGTGTATATGTACCACAAATTAAATGCTGGTCAAACTATATACTGAAAGTGTCAGAAGATTAATAGGAAGCCTGTAGGTATCATGATAAAGGTGCACCAGAGTGTGTGTGTATGTGTGTGTGTGTGTGTATATATATGTATATATCACGTTCATTTATTTTAAGTGCGCCAAATCTAGATTATATACATGATTTGGATTTTTTTCATTGGTATAATCCAATGAAAAAAAGTGTATACATGTACAGTCAGAAGCAGATTTTATTAATAAACAGAAGGTTTCAATATTTAAGGTGCATACTGTAGTGTACTTTCACTTTATTCTCTGACATGTTAGTTATTTTCTATGTATATTTATTTTCTCACAAAGCTTTCACTTTTCTGTAATTAGAGAGGTTGCACCGTGTTGAACTATAAAAGAACAATGAACTTAATAAAAAGGCTGAGTGATTGTAAACTGCTTTGGGGAAGGGAATTCTGGTCTGAAAGCTGTACTTTTACTTGTATACTCTCGATGCTGTCAGCTCATTGTTATGAAAAGCCCATCACAATGCATTACACCCAAACACTGTGATTGTTCACATGTCACCTATCATACTTTCCATGATGGAGAAATGGAAAACATATCATAAAATGATGCCTTTAACATCAAATGCAAGCTGAAGCACTGACTATATTTTGCAACATTTATTCCCTGACCCTGGCTTGCATCTGTACCTTGAATTAATCATTCTTTTTATTCTGCTTTAGTGTAAAATACCCACTGGAACTTTTATGAAGGTCAGAAAGGTCAGAAGAAGAAGAAGAAGAAGAAGAGGCTATGTCATTGAATGTGACACGTTTGATTGGCCAGTTTTGTTCTGCCTAAACTTTTAAATGATGTGTTGGCAGAGTTGCTACTGTGATCAAATGGAGGGGCACATTTGATATTAGTTTCACATTGTTTAGTCATAATTGATTTTGTCATTTTTGTAATCACTCACTTAATAAAAATGATGCCCTTTTTGCAGGATAGTACACCGTTGCAATACATAATGTAGTTTTTCACTTTGGTTGATTAGAAGGAAATCTTTCAGGTTTAACTATTTAATTCAATGAAGCAGATGATTCCTGTGTTGGTGTAAAGGTAGAAGCTCTTTACATGGTTATCAAGTTAATAACCCTTTTCTCATTTGGTGGTTTTGTTATACTGATAATGTATTGCAAAATATAAATACAGATATTTTCACAACTGGCTGATAAGATCAAATTATGTTATTGCACGGTTTTGCAATGTTGTGGGTTTAGACTACAAATGTGGTGCATCAAAATGAATACAGTATGTAGTACAGGACTTAACAATAATCCAAAAGCTAGAGGCTTTCATATTATGAATTCAGCAAATGATTACTTTTTCTTTTTTTTTCCCAAATGACTTCCTCACTATGGGAGCTGGTTGCTTTTGATCATCGGGAGAAACCTCAAAGAAAACCATTTGTTCAGCTTAGTAATGCCTGAAACATTTTTAGTGCACACTAAATGCTATGTTCTATGCACTATGTAATTAAGATCTTGATACTGAACGGCACTACGCATTTCAAGTCTCATAAATCACCGTTAGCTACCAGGTATCTTCTCTCTGATTATTCACAGGCAGATCTGCAATATTTTCAGTGGGCTTATACTGCTGGCAAGATCCACGTCCTCTTCAGTGGCGTGTGTGGGATCAAGCAGCAAACTCCAGTCCCTATGGAGATCCTTTTGAACCCAATAGGATTTCCATGCCATCTGGATGGGCTGCCAGTCTGCCCTAGACAATAAGGATTGCCAGCAGTCCTATATAGTACAAGATGGCCCTTTTTAATCAACTGTTTGCTGTCCTGTAATAAATTGATGTGATATGTGAACCATGCGATTTCTATGAAAAGTGCTATGCCATCTTGATTGAGAAAAAGCAGCATTTTGTTGTAGTCTAAATTTTGCTGTATAAATGCACTTTTATAAAAGCATGCAACATGCAGTCAGCTGTTTGGTTTATCTGCTGAAAAAAGCATTTGTCGAAGTATAGGCCCAGAATGGATATCAATTTCAAATTCCATATCCAATCTCTGTAAGTTAGCAGGTGTGAATATCTGACTATGCGAAATGTACATTCTACAAATAGACACAAATTTAAGAATAAAAATGTTATGGGATGCAATTGACCAGGATGTTGGTGCTGGAACTGCAGTATTCATTTTCTCTTGACTCATACGCCTTATTTTTTAAATAAAATGCTCGCAAACCTAAATCCCTGTATGGAATTGACCCCATGGCCACCAATAATATTACCTTTTGTAGGTTTCAGACATGTCTGTGGCTAAAAAATAAAAAACTCACAGTACAAGGAGTCAGAGACCTAATTAGCAGGGCATTTTAATATATATTTTGACATATATTCGCAACATATTTCAAGGTTTATGGAAGCATACTTTGAAATATGTTCCCTTATATTTAATACATATACAACCCTACATAAGTCCGTACAGAAAATTTTAAAAACACAGTTACATACAGATTTTATAAATTTATATATGGTTAATATATAAAAATTTTACATAAAGTTATATAAATACCATTTACCAAAATTATATTTATTATACACACACACACACACACACACACAAAGATTGTGCACACACACATCATATATATATATTTTTATGACATACAAATATGAGCCGGCTGATATATAGGTATATATATATAATATATATATTAATATATGCGGGGGTTTCGTATTATATATCTATTATATATATATATATATATATCATATATATCATAAAATTTTTTTTATTTATTTTTTCCATTTAAGTAAGCTGTGAAATTTAAGGCCAAAGATAATTTCTAGTGTGTAACCATTGGGGGTGTATAAAAATATTAAAAATGAGATGATGGACTCAGTTATTGCACCTCTTAAGGAGATGTATGATTACTTTATGATGTGGAGTTTAGATATTTGAATTCCATTTTCTTACTAATGCTAAAGCAAACATGCATGTGTTAATGAAGTGCCTGAACTTGAAATGCTGAATATCCAGATCATATTTTGCAAATAATGTACATTTTGACACTGACCTCTTTTTTAACAAAGTACTCCCTGTTAATTAATTAATTAAAACATAACCTCTTATAGACTGGGCTAATGGCAAAGCATATTTTACCAAGCCAAGAAGCATAAAGTTATATGGCATACATTCTGTTTCGTATTCAGTTGTAAAAGGACTGCAAACATCAATTAAATGATGTACTTCTTGTTAGCAGAGACAAAGTATACTTAGTGTGATAGCTTTCAATCATATTTTTTTCTGTTTGATGAGGTTTTTAATGTTAATTAAGTTAAGTAGAGCATTTTGCTCACTGTACTGTGTCCTGAATAACACCATCCTGACTAAAAGTACACTTCTCTTAGTCACCCAAGCCAGGGGCATGGATTTAGCCTCGTACTGAGAGGTTTGCAACATTAAAATGCTCTTTGACCTTAACATGAAATGTCTTCCAGTTTACTGTGTTTGTGAGCAGTAAACACTGGTTTGTATAAATATCTTATTAATGGAAAAAGTGATTTATGCACATGCACATTGTATATCTTTATTATGGGTAAGTTTTCTCCTAATAGTTTAGATGAACTTGCACAAAAAGGGCATGTTATTTGTGGAGTTAATATGTCAATGCTTCAACACAATATTATCTGCTAAATGTGCATTAAAACAGAATTCCCAGTAAAGATGTACTGTGCAATTACAATAAGGGCACATCTGGAGCTATGAAAGCAGATAAAGACTACGACCATATTCATTTAATCACACTTTCACTATTGTGCAAATTTCTGAATATGCATTGTTGATGGTGTGTGCTAGTATATTCAGTTTACTGTGCACATTACTCAGGGTTTCCAGGAATGTATTATTATTATTCTTTTATGTAGACTTAAGTCCAGGGCCTGGATATAAGTTATTATTTAAGCCAAGAATTGTCAAAATGACAACCCCATTTAAAGATCTGTTTGGATGAGGGAATCTGCTGTGGTCACCCTACACATTCCACATCTCCACTGCATTCCTGGAAATGTAATAAGTCTTGTTTTCTCTTTTAGTTTACTTTGGATGGCCAGTTGTAACACATATGGATGGTGAAGGCCCTTCAGTGGCTTCAGTGGGATAGGTGAAAAGTCATTGTTGGGCTGTTTGGCTAGAGTCATTTTTCAAGTGTTTAAATCCTTTTTTTTTTGTTTATTTTTCTGAAAACTAAGAAAAGAGAAGTGTATGGGGTGTGGTGTATCCAGTTAATACAATGTCTTTAGTATATAAATAATGCCATTGTTTAAATAATTTAAATAGTAACCTTCCCTGATGTTTTACAGGCAGGAGTACACCAAAGAGAATCACATCCACTGTTAAATGTTTGATATTCATAACCTTGGTACACACACAACACTTAAAGAAAGAGTAAACAGTGGCAGTGTTTAGATCCTCCACCATGTAGATGAACTGAATAGATCCCATGGACTGGTACACAGTAAGAACCTCCCCGATTAATCACTGTGCTGTAAACACACAGCTTACAGTAAGGAGCCCCCTCTGCTGGAATCTTCATTGCAGTCATTGTAATTTCAATCTGTCCAGTCCCTTTGAGAGCTGAGGCTAATTAAGCAACAAGTTTGGGATTTTTCTATTAATTGGCAAATTCATGATCTTTGGGAACCTTTTTTAAAAAAAAAAAAAAAAAGTAAAATAAAATAAAAGTTTTTTTATTGAGAAATTTAAGGTGAAATTGTTTCCTGCCTTTTCAGGTTAGGCATATTTTATCAAAAACATTAGAGGCCAGTGTCAAGTAAACTGTTCTCATTCTAACCTAATTCAGTTTGTCCAGACCCCAGTACAGTGTCTGTACTGAGAAGTACAGAAAACGGCATGCTGTCTTATAAAACAAATGCAACACATACAAGAAAACGTTTCACAAACAGGAAGCATTTTGACGAGATTCGGTTGTGCAAAATTAGTATTGCAGTCAAAGTCCTCCAGTGCTTCCAGGTTCTATTGTTTTCAAATAATAATTCCATCTATTTAAAAATGTTCAAGTATAATTCCATTGGTAACAGTTCTTCCTTTAATTGTGAGCAACATTAATTGAAAGGTGTGGTCCGGTGTCTGTTTTGGCAGTGACGCTTACATCTTTTGTTTAAAACTCAAAGTGTTGGCTTTCCTGTTCAGCTTTCCTTAGTATTTTGTGTTTTGGTGATGTGATGACAGACTTACAGAGTGTGTGCTTCCTTGTGTGTATGGTAACAGATGTTTATATGAATAACAGACTTTTTTTAAGATGGCAAAGAGTTTATGTCCAAATTCTAATTAAAAAGAATTGCATGTAAGCATTTTTCTTTGGTTCATTCTCTCTTGTACATCTTAAATCTCTTGAAATCCCTTGCAGTTGAAACGTCAGGCTCAGCTTTGATAAGGAAATTATATGAGGCCACCTGACTATATAGTAATAAGGAAAATAAACACATTCAAGAGACACTGGTGGTGGGGTGATAGTGCTTAAATTCAGTTTGACTTCATTGTTGACTGCACCTGAATAAAATGGTACTTTTGTTTTTTACATTAACAAGTGTTATCATTCTGTTTGCATGGGCCAGTATGGAACTACCAACCTATAAGCATGTGCAGGATGTCATTATCAATGATTGTTGTAGACTGTAAGCTAAGTCAACATTTAGTAATAGGAAAAAAGTCCCCTCTCATACCTTTTAATCCCCATACTGCCCACCTCTACTTTACTTTATGAGTCTCAAGTCTGAATTGTGACTATCAGTAAAAAGGGGCACATTCATATTTTTTATGCAGATTTAAAACATGCTAGTAGGTTATTAGGTCCCTACTGGCCAACACAAATGGCACAATACTCCATTCAGTAGGCTAATACAAATAAAAATCAGATTGAGTGGTACTTTTTGAAGCACATATTATAACAATAGGTTCCCCTATTAAGGTTATATTGTTTATTTATATTCACTGTAACACTTGGCGCTACCTGAAGTCGAAACTAAATATTGCAATTGCAAGAATATTTTTAAAAGTAAAATCACATGAAAAATGTTTGCATACTCTAAATGTTGTAGCTTTAAAAAATTAAATAAATAAAATGATAAATTTACTATAAAAACCAAACTTGATTTAAAAAAAAAAACACTTTATTGTGATTGAACCATGGATCTATGTGTGTCAATGTATTCTCGTGAAAATATAACATAAAATAACATATACTGTGCGTGAGGTCTTGGAAAGAGAATTACAGGAAAAGATACTCCGAGACAGTGAGCAACAGGCAATTTAGTCATTGTATTTGAAGGCCTGGAGACAGTCGGGGCAGGAAAAAAAAAATGACCATGCCAAGTCCTGTCTTGGGCTTTTAATTGAGTACAGAGGGGATTGGCTCCGATCTGGAAAGAAAATCAAAATGCACGTTCTCCAAATCTCAGAATTCAAAACAGTTTCTCAAACGTTGGGCAGATAGCCGGGGGTAGTCAAGTGTAATAACCAAACATATATCTTGACAATCAAATTACTGTTACAAATGACTTGACCTCTTAACCATTTATAACATAGTTGTCTTACCAGAACCAAGCAATAACAATCAAATGTGATCAATCTGCAAAGCCTCCTGCATCTTAAACTGCACCAAGTTCAGCCCAGATTAATGATGATATGCATCACTGCACTGGTTTGAAGGGGTCCAGTAGGCTGTATTGGAAACAGATGATCCCTGATACAAGGGGACATACTGGACATGTCATAAATAGATGGTTCCAGGCATAAAGGGGTTAACTATACTGCCGTGTAATTTATAGTCCATATTCTTACTCATAATATCCAATGTGAAAAGCATGCAATTTTTCATGTAAAAAAAGCTTCCACAAACAGGTCATTAGGTTTAACATTAAGCACCAGGGAAGATCGCTGGTGTAGATTTAAACATCGGAGCCAGCCCCCTTATTTATTTCCTCTGCTCAGATGACACAGAACAATCAGCCTGCTAATTCCTCTTCAAGCGTGCTACCTGCTCCTTCACAATTCAACAGCCTGCCTAACATGACTTTTGTTATCCATTCTTTCCCATAGGTTTTAATTTGCCCCTTTGATTTTTTTCCAAGCCCCGTTTCACACACCCTGGTGCCCTACAATTTGTATTTAACATCTTATTCAGTAGGTTCTTCAGTGTTTCAGTCCCCGAGATCCAGCCTCTTGATATGGCTTTTATACCTTTCTGTTGACTCAATTTTATGAATGTCTAAGGACTGAGCAAATTAAGAAGCATGAACTATGACAGGCTTCTGACTCTGACTGTGTAGCATACTGGCCTGCACATGCTGTGCAGCATAATGATCACATTACAATCTGGTGATATTATTCAAAATGACTTCAGATAAATGAATGATAAACTAGGGGTTATGCTTCCTTTATTACAGGGTTGATAAGGTAGCTAATCAGTGTCCAAGTAAATGTCATTACATAAATTATGAACTAGACTTTGATGCATATTCCCAAATAATCTCTGTGCAGTGTCCTCTGGTCCTCTGGTGTGGCTTACTGCCTGTAAAATAGGAGTAGCCGGGAAAACATTGTAAATATTTATTTTCAATAGCACCTAACCTCACTGAATTATAATATCACATGTACATTTCAAGGGTATGTTGACATTCCTAATTCATTAACGTAAGGTCCCCATGCCCTTTTAATTTGATTATTTAGGCATGTCATAATACACATTCAGAATAGATATAGATATATATATATATATATATATATATATATATAGATATATATATATATATATATATATAGTTAATATATATATATTCACCACAAATATTATTAAGATTTAATCTTGCAAAGTGAAGTTTATACTATTATACATGTAGGTTGCAATCACATGCTGTCCAAAGTGTTACTGCTTTCAAATAGATCCTGACATGTTTCATAATACAGTGGGATTGGCAATAACATTTACAGTCATCAATTTTAATGTATTATTATTATTATTGGTAATTAAAAAGGGGAAGAAATTTGCTCAAGATGAGCTCAAGAAAATGATAAATTACATGCCAAAAATGTAAGCAAAACTGTGTGGCACTCAAGCAAACTGCTCTGTAAGGAGATCAATCACTGTGCTCATGTGACACATGTGCAGTTTCACAGTCAGCACCATATGCTCTGTCACAAAAGAATATAATTTAAAACATTAATGACCAAAAATAGGTGAGAGTTGGTTTTAATCCAAATGGGATTGTTTTGGCCCGAGGTGAACCCAAAGGCTAAATACCTCCCAATACCACCCATCTCTGATGGCATCATTGCACTACCTTTTTGAGATTTCTCCCAGAAAACATTAGAAAGAAAACTTGGTCTAGGTTTTTAACTGTTAATAATAACATTCGGCTAGCTTTAATTTTAATATAAAGCCATGCTAAATGCCTTTTTACTGACATGTTCAAACCCTCAGACACGTTGATATATTTGCCCAGATTTTTCTGTGTTTTTTCAATCTTATCACTTTAAAATACAAAAGGATCACCTCATCTTAATTATATGTACAACAATTACTATGTACTGAAACTCTTGCGACTATGTGAAATTAAAAAAAGACCCCAGTGTGAATAGGAGTGCCGGTGTATTTATTTAGTTAGTGACTGAGGGGACAAGAACAACCACTTCAGAGATTGCAGCCTTTAATTGGAATGTTAACAATTGGACAGAGCTTTGATATAATTGGATGCACAAAAACTAGTGTTCCAAGTGTTCTTTTTTGTGTGTGTGTGTGTGTGTGTTTAGGGAGTGCAGAAACTGTCACTAATAGTTAAATTAAAAGGCTAGAATTAAGATAAGGGATTTTTAAATTGCCAATTATTGTAAAACAATGACGGGAAAGCACAAAATGTGTAATTTTCTGAAAGCTGTCCTTTTGTAACTTGGATGAGCATTTAGTGGTATTGTTTAATACTGGCAGCTTTAACATCTATATGTATGTCTGTATGTCTCTCTTGTAATACAGTATATATATATATATATATATATATATATATATATATATATATATAATATATAGACATGTATATACACTGATACAAGTGATTAAATGCCTTAAAAAGCATTTTGCGTAACAGAAGTTTCTGACACTTAAAAAATGAAATGGCATTTACCTATATTGCTACTGGCGATATCATGTTTGTTTAGACAACAGGTAAAGCTTTTACAGCATGTACCACTTAAATAAAGGCTTAGCAGAGGGAAATGCCATCACTGACTTCACATCAGTGACAACCAAGCAAAGCAAGAGTCTGCTGATGTATCTTGTTATCATTCAGGCTAGATTGTTTTTCAAGTCAAACTAAAAGAAAATCACAGACTCCTTAAAATGCTGTCTGACAGCAGGTAGTTACAGTGAAATGCTTTCCCCCACGCTTCCCAACTTTGTAACATCCATCCAGATGGCAGATTAGAGGTTTGAATCTGCTGGTTGGTGACAAATACATGGGTGATGGCATTCAGTTTGCCGAACAGTAAAAGTGAATTCACCATGGTTCCCTGTTTGATTGTAGACCTGACGTGTCAGATGAAAGGAGTCTCTGGGACAACGTGCTAAAGCAACAGCACACATAAATGCCAAAGACAAGTTGTGCTTGATGTAGAATCACAAACATTGCACCCATCACTGACTCAAAGGCAGCTGGTATGTAAAACCTCTGCTGTTTTTATGTTTGCAAAATGTGAATGTGGAGAGAGAAAATGTCTTGGCTTATATAAATAGATAAATAGCATAATGCCTTTGGTGTTTTAGTACTGTATAACAGTGATTTGTTTTTATTTACTGGTGTGTGAATTGCAGCAATCCAGAGATTAAATGCATTTGAACATGCATTTAGTTCACCAAGCATGCTTTTAGGAGTTAGAGGCGACTCTTACATATGCAAATATACTGGTGGGAACAAATATTAAGTGATATTATTTTTGATCTTATTCCTCCTACTAATTGGTAGTAGAAGTGTATAATTCTACTAAGGCAATCTAAAAACAAGGTTTAGAAACCCTTGATACTTGTTTAATAACTGTGTATGCAATGTGCATTATATGGGTGTGAGATTCATATTTTTTTATCAGCAGTTAAATAATTAAAGGTCGATCTGGGATAAGAAAGTTGAAAGTTAAGCTAACATTTGTGTAATGTTAAAAGTGTAACTAAATACCCTTTTATTAAGCAGCTCTAATAAAAACTAAATGTATATAGTCAATTTGAATTTAATAAAAGACATGGACACTAATCTTTTTACCTAAATACATATTAGTACAATTTATTTAACCCTCTTTTTTATATTATCATATACATTATTGAATAAATGCAGAAGTCAAGATTCAAGTTCAGTGTGTGTGTCATAATTACAGATGTGGTGACGAGATTCATTCCTCAAAGCTGAGTCATAAAGTGACCAGAATTGCAGTATACGCTAGGACACATGCAATGTTGATGTCTCCCGATTTCAAGTTCCAGTACATTTCTTCAACAATCATTTTATTACACAGCTGGAAACAGTTTCCTCTTAATATTCTCTTGTCTTTACCAGTGTTTTAGTTCTTGCAGATATAAAAAATAAACAATTTCCCTAACCATGTTTATTTGAAAATACAGAAGGGAAGGCAATATCCACCAAAAACAAATAAACATTTTAGAGGGGCATTTGTAAACGATCTGGGCAACACTATAAGCTGGCCTAGCAGGTGGTAATATCATATTTTCAAATTACATTTCAGCAAGTGAACATAATAAATCCTCTTGTGTTCAACATTTCGCTTGTAGCAACTTCCAGTCACATTATTCTCTTTGACCTGATTCCTGCTAATAATTATCACATTCTGAAATAGATGCCAGAGCGAGTGAAACAGTTAAAACAGTATTTCTTGCAGAAAGAGGGTCTGTCATGTTATTGATGACAAATTAAAATTAATAAAGAAGATCTGTCATGAATTTGAGAGAATGGAATAACTATGAGCATACAAATGATTGCTGAGGTCTCTCAGGTGTCCTGTGAAGAATAACATGTTTTTTTTGTTTGTTTTTTTTGTTGTGCATGCATTGTCTTGAAAGGGGCTGCTAAAAGTGTCAAATCTCAGCTGCCTGAAAGACTCCCCCAAAATAGGAAGTGTATCCTGTTGTCCCTCATCGCATGTAATTTCTCCCTCCGAGAGTTGTTTCTAGCCCTGCATACCTTGATGCCCCTTCTAAAATAGCTGGGCGTTTCTGAACTTTTGCAGATTTATTTATCTTAATATGGACCTTGAGTAGAAGTAATATCAGGTCATATACTTTTTTAAGGTCAATTACAGTGTTTAAAAGAATTTAGATTTGAGTGTGTCAAGAACTGCAAAGCTGCTGGGTTTTTCACGTTCAACAGTTTCCTGTGTATATCAAGGATGGTCCACCACCCAAAGGACATCCAGCCAACGGCAGGCCAGTGGTCGATAACGGCTCATTGATGAAAGAGGCCAAAGGAGACTGACACGAATTGTACAGAGCAACAGACTGGATACAGTTAGTCAACTGACAGTCCAGTACAACATTGGTGCCGAAAGACCCATAAAAGAATGCACAACTCGTCGTACCTTGACACGAATGGGGTATGGCAGCCGACAACCTAACAGAGTTCAGCTTCTTTCAGTAAAACACAAGAAACTGTGGCTGCAGTGGGCTAAGGAACGAAAACACTGGACACTGGAGGGTCTGTGAATCCCGGTTCCTGCTGTTTCACGCTGATGGGAGGACTAGGGTATGGAAAAAACCACATGTGTACATGCATCCATCATGCCTCGTGTCAACATTGCAGGCTGGTGGTGGTGGTGTGATGGTGTGGGATGTTTTCATGGCACACACTGGGCCCCTCTCTAAAAGAGGAGCAACGTTTGAATGCCACAGGATATCTGAACATCATTGCCAATCAGGTGCATCACTTCATGGCAGCAGTGTATCCATCTGTTAATAGATGTTTTCAGTGGGATAATGCCCCATGCCACAAGGCTAGGATTGTCCAGGAATGGTTCCACAAACATGACTGTGAATTCAGCATTATGCAGTGGCCTGCCCAGTCACCAGATCTTAATCCAATTGAGCATCTGTGGGATGAGATGGAACAAGCTATTCGGAGTAGAGATCCACTACCAGCCAACTTGACACAACTGTGGGAAGCATTGGAGTCAACATGGGCCAGCATCCCTGTGGAATGCTTTCAACACCTTGTAGAGTCCATGCCCTGAAGAATTGAGGCTTTTCTGAGGGCAAAAGGGGGTGCAACTCAATATTAGGAAGGGTGTTCCTAATGTTTTGTACCCTCAGTGTGTATATATATATTATATATATATATATATATATATATATATATATATATATATATATATATATATATATACTACACACCATGAGAATCATATATATATATATATATATATATCTATATATGATATATATATAGATATATATATATATGTGCATGTCCCACTTTTTTTTCATAATCAGTCCATTAGTTTGCACATTTGGTTACATACAGTGCATCATTTGATATAACCCATATGGTTTATTTGATGGATAGAATAGATCGATAGATAGATAGATAGATAGATAGATAGATGAGGTTAAATCAAATTTTGTAGCTGTGTGTTTAAGTGTGCGTGCATGTGCGTGCGTGCGTGTGTGTGTGTGTGTGTGTGTGTGTGTGTGTGTGTGTGTGTGTATTCATGGTCTATTCATATACAGTACACGACTCTCCAACAAGTATGGGGCCAGAACAGCATAAACATGATGACATATAATATACTGTGTCTGTGTGCATACACACACATTTTAGCATGAGCATGATGAAACATTGATAGGATTTTAACTTGCCAGAAAAGAGCTCATGCCTTTAAGCAACTCATGAAAAATGTAAAAGATTTGTCTGTCATCACCATGTGCTATATCTGACCTTGACTTTAGATAGGTCTAAATGGGGTGCTGAATTTTTCAAAAGGTAAGGTAAAGCTCCAGAAGGTATAAACAGGAATCGAAAAGGGATTGGAGGAAAAGAGTCATTATAATTATTGTACAAAAACTTAATTAGATAGAATGATAAAATGGTACTGTAAATGTTGGTGCACATGAAAATGTATTACACCATTCTTCCTACTTAAAGAATGCATGAACTCAAATACTAAAACCCTATTTGTAAAAAGTTAAACCTTTAAACCATAGGCAATTTAATATAAATTATAAACACATACACTATCTAAAGAATAACATTACAATAATATATACACGTTCAACATTACTTATTGGTAAATTTATATTAGCACAAAACATGCAAGTGTAATGGAATACAATAGGAATAGCAGCTTTTCCATTGGAAGTTGTATGCATTTGCATTCATTATTTTAAAGTGTTATCAATTCTTAAATCTGGCATTTTTGCCAGGTTTTAATGCTGTTTAATTTTTTGAAATGCAAGGAACCAAAGTAGTGAGCTCTGAAGCCTGCAGTAACCTTGCCAATGTTTCGTAACCCTGATCTGGAGAGGTCACTCTCTCCCGAGGTAGAGGGGTAATTCAATCCCCATGCTTATTCAATCCAACGCTTGCTTTTTTCTGAGCAAAGCCTGACAACTGCATCGAATTAGGGCCAAATCAGGATGCCTTTGTAAAGAACACTTATGTTCATGAGGACTAAGAAGCGGTTCCCAAGCTGAAGAAAGAGTTGACCTCAGAGTTCAGCCAAGAAATATTTTTGCAGAGGCCACCCTGTTAATTTGTTAAAAGACAGAAACATATAAAATAACTTGTTATATTCAGAATTTTTTTTATTAATATATATAAATAAAAAATATTAATATATATATATATATATATATATATATAATATATTAGAGCTATATGTTCAACAATATTTATATATAATATATATGGAGGTAGTATCAGATTAGTTTAATTGATTCACCTACAAAATTACCTGTTCAAAATCAAAATGATGAGCTGCTGTGTCTATAATTTATTGTATGTTTATTGATAACAACACTGCACTGGATATGTATAGCTTTCTGGTCACATTTGAGAACCATTTTTATCTACTGTTTTGGTCAGTCTGTTGTGGGCTGTCTCAGAGCAGTGTATTAGCTCATTCATGCAGAATATACATGTCCTTTTATATTATAGTATTTCTCTATATACATGCAGATTATAAGGCCTCGAAAGATGAATTTGATGCATTTTTAAACAGTTAACTATGACTATAAAGTATGGTATAATGTACTTGCAGTTATTTTTACATCCTTCTTATAAATAATGCATAAAACATGCAGATGTTGTCAAAATATGATTAAGCTATTAGTTTTCGAGTTTTCATAGTTAAGAATGTGTTCGGTATGTAACTCATCATAACTCATATTTAATATGGACAGCATCTTGTAAGAGACATCTTCTACAAATTAATGCTATCATGGCTTGCAATCATTTTGCTTAAAATCATGTTAAATGAGGAGTAAAATTAAACAATATTGCATGAATTGTGTTTGACTAATTTTGTGTCACAGTATATTAGCGAAGCTATAAAAAATGTGTCAATGACAAACAAAGGCCTTACACAGTATAAATATATATATATATATATATATATATATATATATATATATATATATATATATATATATATATATATATATATATATATATATATATATATATGTGTATATATATATATATATATATATATATATATATATATATATATATGCACGTGCCCTTGTGCCAGAACTTTTTAGAAAGTGTATTGCATACTTCTTAGTTGTTGAGTGTAGCGTCCATATTCATTAGTAAGGTGAGGTGATATTCTTAACATGAGTGATACCCTATCTAAAAGAAAGATTGACATGATGGTTATCCAACTTCATAGCACACAGGCAGTATCATCTTAACATGAAGTTAATGTATCCTATTGGTGCCAGCAAGGTTGAAGTTGGAAGCCTTTAATAATAAGTAGTGAGAACAGATTTATCATTGAAGTGGGCAGGTGGCATTTTAGTTAAACCATTAAAGAACACCATTGGCTAGATCAGAGGAAGCCTCATGTTGTCCCAGCTGGGACAAGGCACAGTTGTATTGTGTGTTATTGGAAATATTCTTAGAATGGACAGTGATTCTGATTGTTTGAACAAGCCTTTTATTGTGATGTTTTATTCATTTTAGTAAAAAATATCAGTAAAAAAAAAAAACACACAGGGCCAAATTAATTAATTTATTGCATATACACTACAGATACCAGCAATGTCTGTTTTCTGATAGCAGTGTGCTTTATGAATATTGAATATGGTCAAGTAGGCTTTATAGAGTTAAACTACTGTTAACCCCCCCCCCCCCCCAGTGGTGCAGATTACACCGTGTAACAAATTTTATTTATTTTTTTTGTTCCTGGGTAGTAAGTGTTATTTCCTAATTGCTTATGCCTCAAAAGTATAGAAAATAGCTATTATTCCCCACAAACTTTGCTTTTTTGACCAGGACAGTGATATTTCAAAATATCACTATTTCCAATGGGAAAACGGGCAAATGTGTGTCTTTTCGTTCACATAAAGTCAGAAAAAAACAACATATGAATCCAAATTAACATGTATTTATACTAAAGTAATACAAACATGACTACGAAAGATTTAGAAGTGAGTAGTTTTTCGAGATTTACGATTATACTGTATAATCGTAAATCTCGAAAAACTACTCACTTCTAAATCTTTTGTAGTCATTTTTGTATTACTTTAGTATAAATACATGTTAATTTGGATTCATATGTTGTTCCCATTGGAAATAGTGATATTTTGAAATATCACTGACCTGGTCACAAAAGCAAAGTTTGTGGGGAATAATAGCCATTTTCTATATTTTTGAGGCATAAGCAATTAGGAAATAACACTTACTACCCAGGAACAAAAATTGTGTTACATAGTGTTATGGATTACAGAACAGAATTTTATAGACTGAAGTGGGTAACACAAACCATCCACTGACAGAAAATATCTGTTACACACTTTTGCGTCATCTATACAGTATGTGCATGTTTAATGCAGAACATTAGAATATATTCTTAAACACAGAAAAATATAATATGTTTTCATACTGGTAGTTCATTACTTCTCTGTGCATAAACAGCAACAGGAATTCAATAAGTACATCTGCAAAGTTGCTTGAATAAAATCTTTTTTACAAATTTAATGAAGTACACTGAACAATTTATTTAGTAAATCGGGTAAATGCCGAATCCCATGCTCTAGGTGCATTCAGATTTAATTTACGAAACAGAGAAATTGGGTCTGGTTTACACCTTGAGGCCTAATGGCTTGTCTTTAGGGTTTAAAACTTTGGACTGATCTTCTAATCTGCGCTGTAGTTTTTTGTGATGGATCAGCCCCCACTGGTACTGGTATGTCAATAGCATTTCAGTAATTAACAAAGTCACATTATCAGAGAGATCAGACAGACGGATTACTCCTGCCAAGTTCCTCTGCAAAACCTGAAGCTGTTCTCATAGTACTGCAGATAAAAAATGCAAGAATTAGCTGATGTAACATTTCCATTACAACAGTAATCTCACAAGTGAAGGTAAAAAAATAGTATCTCAAAGGAGAAATTGTTTTGTTTTATTCCCAACAAACTGATCACGTTAAAAAAACAAAGGGTTGCATTAAACCGCTCATCAACAATAAATTCAAATTCAAATTTAAAATAAAATTTTACTTTTCAGTTATTCCATTTCTAGAAATGTTTCACAAAACCGTGCTTACCGTTTACTTGTAGCACTTAAAGTAGTAAAAAGAGGTACAACTTGTAGCAAAATAATGCATAAATAAAGATAAACAGCTTATGACATTGAAATTCAACAGCTCACCTAAAATGAATGCAATGCTTTGACTCCTGTGGCAGTTGATACTGGGAAACTACAAGAGAAATTGTTTCAAAGCTGGTATGGTCTTTTTTTTTTTTTTTTTTTTTTTGTTCTGTTTGTTTAAGTTATGAAAGTAGTCATTGCAGGCTTCTTGACTAGTGGCTGGGATATATTACATGCTCAGATTATTATTTACATTTATTATTTGGAAGTGATGCTTGACCTTTTACAAGAGGAGCACAACCTGTATTCAGTGTAACTAAACACAGCTTATTACACAAAGGGCTTTAGAGTGTGATGCTGTACTAAGCCTTTTGTAACACAAGGCATGATCCGAGCACTGCGTTAATATTAATGTTGATTTCCAACATGTTTCTAAAACCTCTTCTCTAATATAACCCAAAGCTGCTCAAAAGCACATCCATAGAAAACAACAAAAAACATGTTGCACAAGAGGTAAATATTACATTTGGGTTAGTGGTGAGATCATATTGTTTCAATGAAGAGATATAGTTTGTTGGTCAATTTATGGTTTTCTATAATAGCAAAAAAAAAAAAAGGATTTATTGTGGAGGTACAAAAGAGACCATTGATGTGTGGCTTTAAAAAATATTCGATAATAAAGCACTCATCTGGACATCATTACAGGGAGTGCCCCTCCTGTTACTGTATGTTTAATGTAGCCTTGAATGAGCCTGATGTGAATATCCTCTTCTGTGATTGAATACATCATGAGGGTACAAAATAAGACACGCTCAGTGGAAAACTCTGTTCATGCTAAAGAATCTAGTTTTGTGCTGTTTTTAAATCTTGTTATGTGGTGCCCCTCAATTCATTTGTCCTTTGTTTTGCATTTGTAATCATTTGTCCCTGATTTGTATGGTGGGATGCCTAGAGGTATTCTTCATGTTAACACAGCACTGAGCCCCTTTATATTAATGAACAGCTTAGGGATAATTAAGAGGATAGCACCAGCCTTAGGTACAGTAACGATGATGGTCTCGCAGAAGCAGAGAAAAGTAACCGCTTTATTTAAATTAATGTGGGATGTCTAATAGAAAATGTAGGGATTGGTGGCCTCTGGGCTGAAACAGCAAACCAGACATAGTATATTCAGGCATGTCCTACATCAAAGTCTGTATAATAAAACAATATTTATGTAGCATTAAAAACATTGCATTATTAGTTGGTGATTTTTAAGTGTAGAACACCCTTTATTTGAAAGCTTGCTCACATGCCACCCAATCCAGATGAATTAATAATGGAGGTGCCTTAATAGACATGCCTGCTTAAAGACTACATTTATTATTTATATACTAGCATTTTCTGTCAAATGAGACACAATAAAAAAATGAATTGTCTGTTTTGTACGGAATTGTTTTGACTTGGTCTTAAGTGCACCCCTGCATCTTCAGAACCCAATGGCCATCCAGTTTAAAAATCACACTTTTGTTCTTTGTTTTGAATGTTGCTTAGTTTCATCTTCCTTTACAGACCATACTGAAGAATAGCGACTTTTTTGGTCCAAAAATGTCTGAATATTTAAGCAAATTAAAAACCATACCATGATAAAGTCTTGCCTTAATTTCTAGTTCATAAGAGTTTAAGAGAAGGGGAAGTCGTTCTGACTTACATTTTAAAATCTGTTGTATTCAATCTATCTAACCCTGTACAAATACACTTACCTAAAATGATCTGTGTCTGTCCAAGATTATCTGTTTAATTAAAAAAAAGAAAATATGCTATCAAAGCTGTCTTTGTGTTTAAAATTCCAATTTTAAACTTCCTGTAGATCAAGAGGGCTTACATCACTGCTATTCTTGACTTTTAACAGCATTATAAAATACATTAGAGATTGGAAGGATACAATTCTGTCTTGTTAGGTTATAACCTAACCTGCTATTTGCTGTTGCAAGGACTACTAATGGGACTGAGACAAGATTTATTACAGCTAAGACATCCTGCTTAACATTAGCCTTGTCATTCCATTAATAATGACTGCTTATGAGCTATCTGT
>NC_054543.1:5034770-5054770 GCF_017654505.1 Polyodon spathula
AATATCCTTATAGGGCTAAGGCACCAACGTGAGACATGCAGCATTCACACAAATTGATGTAGTACTTTATAATACATTAGACAAATGCTATAAGGAATAATATCAAAGTGAGAAAGGCAGTGGATTTGAAGAGAAACGTTTGTCTGAAAGGCATGGAGGATGATGACCATGTGAGGCGTAACTTCCTCTTCATTCCATGTAAGTATGCATTGACATAATTTCCTGAAACAAACTTCCTATATTTGAAGTCATCTCTGCTAAGAACTATTTGAAGTGTGCTGCGACATCTTCTCTAGATTTTCCAAGTGGTGAAGTTCTGAAGGTTTGGGATTCAGTTCCCAGCATGCAGCCTATTCACAGCTGAAGTTGGGGCGGGGCACTACAAGTTTAAAAATGAAATGCTTTGTGACACCTCACCTTGCCACAGAGTATACTGCAGTCCTATGGAAAGACATCTGGCTGTCACCCAGAGCAGAAAATATATTATTGAAAAAAAATTGGCAATATATCAAGCCCTTTGCCACGTGAATGTTCTTTAGTTGTGCATGAATTATTCTTGAACTGTCCTATGTTGTAGTTTTATCAAGTTTAAGTAAACATGATGAAAATCGTACATTCTGAAAAGTGACCACATCCAGCTATATGGCTTTTAGACAAGTGTTATTTCTGTTTATTTATTTAATCATTTTTACTGACTTATGCCACTACAGCTACACTCTGAAATTCAGAAAAGTTGTGAGGCATTTTAAAGAATAGATAAATGGAAATTTAGGGTAATACAGTAAATACTGTGTAATTGAAATGCATAATTAAATCAATAAAATATATAAACATACTGTATAAACAAACACAACCTGAAAAAATAGTAATATTTTATATATCAAAACAATACAATGGATATTCTATAATGGTTTAACCTTGCAAAAATACATTTTCAGAATTTGAAATTTCAAGTACGTCTAGCACAATAGGCTTTAATCACACTGTATTGTTATACATAATTCATTTGATTTTATAAGCATTTGTTCAGTACAAATTAATCTTGTTGAAAATAGCCAGAGGTATAGTTTCACTATCATTTAAAAGCAGTAATAAATAGCATGTGAGCTAATATGTATTAATGTGTACAGGCTAGCCTTGGTTTTCATCTCCTTAGTTGCCACTGTGCATTGTTTTTAATCTATTCCTTGCAGATGAAAGTCTTGGCAATTGCTATATATTCTGAGTTGTTTCAAAGACCTTTGATGATCCCTGAGCTTGGCTTTATCAGAAGACAAAGTAATTAGGAAAGAAAAATGAAGAAGAAAGGATCAGCAGTGATTGTGGGTCTTGTGGCCTGATTGTAAGATTTAACAATACTTCATAATTTAAGGACACAACTTTAAGCTTCACATCTGTCTTACAAAAAGGGTTTAAAGATGTGTTTGTGTCTATATTTAGGTGTATCTATGAAAAGTATATGCTATATACAGTATGTGTATTGCTTAATTTCAACTGTAACTTGTCAATCTAAAGGGTGTTACACAATACAATGGAAAGTCCATTGTATGCATGTCATAAAACAAGTATCGAATTACGTGCTGAATGTTATTTCTTCCAGTATATATATATATATATATATATACCATTTTATATTTATAGAGGCTCACATAAAACTGTAATTCTACATTGAAACATCTTAAAGCCTGTTAATTGTGCAATGGAATATTAAAATCGCTTTTAACCAGCTGAAAATGTTGAAATCTATTGGATAATGATTAGGGTTCATGGTGTTCCACTAAAGAAAAACCTACCCTCCAGTAAGAAGCGACCAACTAGAAGCTAATCTGTTAACTTTGAGTTAATAAATGCAGTTAATTATCTTAAAGTTTTAATCTAATTTAGGTAGTGTTCTTTTGTAGTAACATTTACGACTGATATTATTACACACACACACACACACACACATACATTATATATATATATATATAATATATATATATATATATATATATATATATATATATATATATATATATTCGCTTCAGAAACAAAATAAGAAATCAAATAAAGAAAATAAAGATATATCGAATTTAATTGAGTCAGGTTTTGGAGAGGAAGTTGTAAGTGTCCTCTATTTGAAAGCAAAGCTGTCTTACTGGCACAAATTGCCCAGTGTAGTGTTAAAAATATGACAAGGCAGGGTAGACATATTTTCTCAAACTGTAGCGGGGAAAATGACAAATCCCACTCATGCAGACACCTAGTAATGGAAAAGATGCCTAACCACTACCATAGATAACAAGCCACATGCATAATATGTGCAAGATAAATGGTGCACAAAAACCCACTCTGTGATGCTAGGTAGGGAATTCATGGTCTTCCTCCTGACCTGATGTGTGTAAAATAAGCAGTCTGAGTAAAATCCCCTGGGCATCTAGACTCTTAGGAATTAGTATCTAGTCCCCAGCGTACATCAGAAGTAATTGTTCACAATCTACCCTGAAATGGCACTAATTTGGTGCAACTGACAGTCATTGCTGAAAAGGGCCCTAGAATGAACAATCACAGAGACCTACCAGGTGTTCTTAAGATTTTCTGGAATCAATCAATGTAGCTAGATTTTATTTAGCTCTGGGGTTTGCAAAGGGAACTATTGGCAATTCTATTTTTTTCATGCTCAACTCATGTAAATACTTTGGTTCAGGATACAGTATTTCTCAACAGAATGTATTATGGGTATCCATTGGAAGTGGAGAAGTTGGGGATTTTTTTTCTAGTGGAACCAGGTAGGCCTGTTCTTTTTTTCTAGTGGAAACAGCCAGGCCTGTTCTTTTTTTTCTAGTGGAACCAGCCAGGCCTGTTCTTTTTACTGAGCTTTTGAAATTTGGAGAGGACATTCTAAAGCAGATACAGTAAGAGATACAGATACAGTGTTCTCTGAGTTCTGGACCTGGGTCACTGGCATCACGTCTTGAGGCACCTGCTGTTCTTTTAGATCCATTTATTGACCATCCAAACAGTGCCGCTCTTCAGTGCTTCGATGATATCCCATGACTGCACTTGTATCAACAGTGGTTATAAACTGTTCTAAGCGAACAGGGTTTTCATACTCAAGAATGTTAGTCAACCCAATGATAAGTTACTGTAACTATTAAAGTTAACTTACCAACACACACATGTTTTGTGCATCAGGGGATTTGATGTGCAAGCACTGAAACTGTTTCATAATTACTTCCACGGTCCTAGAGAAAATGTGTCATTAGAGAATAAAGAAAGAAACATGTAATTTACCACAATTTACACATTAAACACTATCAGACAGTAAACTGCATTATTAATGAATGCATAGAGCCAGTATTAGTTTGATCTGACCCGGCAGTACATTCATCACCAACAATGCTCACCTTTCAGTTAATTATGCAAAGCCTTGGAGCATTCAACTTTGATTTATATCGAAATGAGCACGCTGACTTCTTTAAACAAGCATTCCCAATGTGTGATGTGTTAAAATGCTGTGTTTTTATTTAAATAGTCGTATTCATCATATACAGATGTTTTTAATATACTGGCATAAAGACCTAATAAAAAAGAGAACAGCCCAACAGTTGTGTAAACTTTATGAATTAGTATATTGACTACTTGCATATTTTTTTCTCTGCCTCATTCATTTTATACTTTTAAGCATACATTCTATCAATGACTCAGTGTGTATGTTGTAATTCAATCTTGGTATAATAGAATTATTTTAAATGAAATGCATTTATAATAACATTCAATTCTAAGAATGACTGGAATACACACACATACACACATACATATATATATATATATATATATATATATATATATATATATATATATATATATATATATATATATATATATATATATATATATAGTAAAGTAGCAGGGAGAGGGGCAGATTCCTCCCTGCCTAAAACAGGTGGAAACGCACGTTTTGTTTAATTTCTTGGTGACGTCATAAACTTTGTAACCGTCTCGGGGTGCACAGGCATCAAATATGGGTCAAAGGCCAAGTATAATCTTCTAGACGAATATGCCATTTTGACATCACTAATGTGGTAATAAGCCTGTTTTTCAAATGGTTCAAGGTGGAATTCATCCATGTATTGTGTGTGTGTGTGTGTGTGTGTAATTCCAGTAAGGTGATTAAGTTCACATACAATGTTGTGGTTTTGTTGTTTTGAAGTTTACGTCACACCACGTTTGAATGTTTCCCTTGATTGAATATCAGCGGTTTAAGTTTGCCATGAACTGAAGCTTGATCCAACAGATCAACAGTCTGTGTTGTCCCTCGGGCCTTTCCCTATGTTAATGACAATCCTTCTCCATCTGACGTGGTCTCACTCCGCAGTCCACACCATCCCAATATTCATTCTAAGCTCTTGTAAGATGCCTTCATACTGTGCATTCATTGGTGTTCCCTTTTGTGTGCCCTTAACACCAACAGACATTTATTTGATATCCTGCCCGTGACCATCCTAAACATGAGATCAAGCTTTCTCCTGTCTCAACTGAATGTGTACTATAATGTCTTCTTTTAAACTGTCTGAAGTTAACATTGGTCTATGAATATTCCCATTAATATTTGTAAATGATTCAGAATTTGTCAGTCATCAGTAGACTCCTGCTATGCTTAGAATCTTGAAACTGTTTTAGACTTTGCGGTAGACAATTTGTTTTCAGAACCCTAATATGATTAAATACAACAAAAAAATCACAAAATAAATTTACTGAAAATTATGACATGAACTAGCAGACTTTAATTTTTAGTGGGATCCCGTATTTTCAATTACATATCCCAATACCAGTAACATAAAAGCATACCTCTCCATACAGCTGATTCGCATGACATCTAGTATTCACTTAAACATTCAGGAAAAATACCTTGGGAAATATGATGTCCAGTATCAATACTGAAGCTAATCTTTGCCACAGGTATACAAATCACTGGCCCTGTGTTACCGCTGTGCAACTTCTCTCAGATGCATGCCTGGAGTGCAACTGTAAACAAATCATGGCAGTAATGATCATAAAAATGAACCATCCATCAAGTACTGCTTGTCTGTGAATCCACGACAACGGTATGATTGGTCTGGAATCCTAGCATCAACTGGGACCAATGCTCCAAACCTGTGGCATGAAGTAAATCCTCTGACTTCTTACATTCACCATCAGTTTCCACATATAGTATACACACACATCCTTACACTGCATTGTCAGCTCTAACCGCAAGTTTATTTCCCGACTGTGATCTTATCATTAAGCCTGCTTGGTGCAAAGATTAAAATACTATAGAAACATGGTGGAGTAGAAGAAGATCTCACATTTAATTACATGTTTATAGCAACAACAAAAAAAACAGCTTTTCTTCTGTTTTTTTTTTTTTTTTTTTTTTTTTTTTCTTGGATGCTTTACCTATTTAATCCTGAAGTGGTATCCTTGAAGTAAACAGAATCTACTGAGTTCCCATTCAAAGCCACAATGTGATTTAATACGATAACATTAATTATAGGTAAAATGACTTGAAAACACTAGAATGAATATTCTAGTGAATTAATATATTTCCCCAACTTTATATATTTTTTTTTTTTTTCACAAATTGATATTTCTTTTCCGATTCACGGTTTGATAGTATTTTTCACACTATGCAAATTAATGGACTGTTTAGCTGATTGAGTGTCAAAAACGAAATAGTTAAAGCTTGCAGGCAGCATTTATTTTGTATGCACATTAATGGGCACTTCTATTTTTCCTGGAGGCTAGAATCCTTTTTGAAATTAATGTTTGATAAATTCCCCGGCTTTCTGAGTAATTTAGCCGTCTGTGGGGCTGTTGATCCTTTGAGTGTATTTTTGAACCTTGGGGACATGCACACTGCATCTACATATCCAAGTTCAAATATATACTCAAGATGATTGGTTTAAACATTAAGTTGTTGATCTTCCTCCTGATAGATTTGTCAGAATGTCTCCCATTTCATTTCTAAACTATGTGGCTAATCCCTAAATACCCCTCTCAAATACATCTTTACTAAATTCATTGATTGAGTTCGTTAAACTTACATTCCTAGGTCATTTCGTAGTCAAAGCATGGAATACATATTCTCCAATCCATTTATTTTCCATAAGGCAGATAACAGGTCCTGATAGTTCTCACATATCAATTAGACTTTGGGATCGCACAACAACTGGCCAGCGAAGGTGCTGTAAAGACAATCATCCCAGGCAGATTGGTATTGCCTTTAACTGGCCAGATAAAACATTAAGTACACATGCTACAGAGATCTCAGTGAAATTCAAATAAAATGTGGTTGGAATTGAGTGCCCCCATTCCATTTCTTCAGCACCAATTTTTCAGTAATTATCATTTTTTATATTAAGGAATTGTTTCACCTTTATACATATTGTGTATGAAATGCTGCAAAAAAAAAACCCCATTGTGTAATGAACTTATTTTAAACACGGTCTGCAGTGTTATTGCCAGCATACTTCAGTGGTGCTTTCTTAACATCCTTATTACCATTAGTTTTGCAATCTAAATTAACCCATGTATTGCTGGTACCTGCTATGTTTTTACTTACACAGCAATGCTCGTACAGGGAACAGACAAGATATACTTGATGTATCTTGTTATGGGCCACTAATTACTACAATAATTTGCAACTACAGAGGAAGCATATTTACAGCATGCCATATGTAGATAATGATACTAACGAGCTAATAAAGCAAGCTAAATTCATGCTTAGGATTATTATATGCTGTTGCCAACATGCTTGATCATTGAAGAACTAATTGCTACAGTAAACAAAGACAGTGGAAATGATTTATACTGTGGGTGAATTGCAACTTGTTATTTATTTTTGCATGATATTATACTAACCACAATACTTTGCCGAAATTGTCATTCAGCACCAATGAATGCAATTAGAGTTTAATGGGCTTTAAAGAGCAAGAGTGGAGAAATGTAGGCTACTGAAATAACAAAACAAAAACACAGCCGTTGAAAAGCATTGTGTCAGTCTCTGAAGAGGTTAGAGGAGCTGCAAAAAACAGGTAAAAACATTATTTTAATGGCTTCAGAGATAACAGACAAATATAACTGCTGCATTATTCATTTGCGCACAGCAGACATCGTTTTACAAACAGAAAAATACAATTTGGCAAGAAGTTAAACTGTGCATAAGGGTAAAAAACTGAACTGCTAATGGTGCACAGGTAAATCCTAAATCTTAAACATTGAACTTTTACTTTTATATTTACATATTTAGAGGCCTCATTAAAGCACTGGGTAATAATGTTAGACTAGAGTTTATGCATTATTAATACCCAATGCACAGAAGTAAAAAAAATGCATGTAGGTTTGTTTAGTTTGGCTATTTTTATATATTTGGGAAAAAAAGTCAGAGAATATTACTGAGCAAATATTCAGTGGAATATTTAAAATGATACCACCAATGAAGTTTAATATCATCTACTGTACTTCCAATACATGGGAAACTAATTATCTGACCATGTCTGTCACAAAAACTGTGTTCTTGTGTATTTGAAATAATACATTAATTTTATATAACAACAGTATACAAGATTAGTGTGTTTTTAAAAATGAATGTCAATACTGCGAACCTGGAGACATTAAAAACAGGGGGAAATGCCCAAATCTCTGACACTTGTGTATAAATATGCCTGAATAAGTTTTCAATTGCATTTATTGCTATGCACAAGGGGTTCAAATGGACAAATGCTATTGTTGCAGGGCAGTCAAATATGTCTTAACACCCATACAACTGATGTAAAATATCTAACTTTACAAACCTGGAACTATGTATTTATTACTATAACTATAGGTGTAACAAAATCTGTAAATTACTTAATTAAACGCTAAAAAGCTTTACACTGATATTAGGTTTATTTCTTTTTAGGTACAGTGCTTTGCATATGTGTATTTGTTTAAAACAAACAAGAATAAATACATACACAAGCCTACAAATGCTTTGAAAATGATTTGCAGGCATGTGGGCTACAAAAGTGGACCTCCCAATGCTGTTGATTCTAGGCCTGTGCATTCTTGGAATACCACTTCATTAGTGACAATCGAGCAGACCAAAAGCAGGCCTGCATCATAACTATGTTACACAGGAGACATCTTGCGATAGGTATAAGTGTGAGAGAGAGAGAGAGAGAGAGAGAGAGAGAGAGAGAGAGAGAGAGAGAGAGAGAGAGAGAGAGAGAGCAAGAGCTTCTGTTCATTTGTCCTTGGCAATGTTTAGGGGAATTCAGAATCAAGTCACATCATTTTCATACCTGACGGACTCAGTTTGAGAAATAATTGTGCTGTATGTAAACATATCAATTTTGAAAGCATACTGTGGTTGAAAAGCCATTTGCAGGTACCTGGAACAAGGTCAGGCTCAGTTTGCCACCTGAAGCAACAAATGTAATCCTGTGCACCTGCACAACCTTTCAAAGCCATTGTGCCTCAGGCTTTTAGTTCTACTTTCTTGAAACTGTGCCATTGTAACTTGCAGAATCATTAAGGCAAATATATAGGAACTATTTATAAATTGAACATTGTGTGTATACTGAAACAAAGCTGTCCCAGCTGTAACTTAACGAATACTGATGTTTAATCTGACTGCAGATATGCTTATAGCTGGCTGATATCAGGAGGCATCAGTAAATCCCAGCTGTCAATCAATAAATAAATACATAAATCCAAAATAATATTTGAGACTCACTTTTGTAAATTGTACACCATTCCAAAAAAAAAAAATGTTCATGAAGATTAATGGGTACAAGAATAGGGATGTGCAAAAAATAAATAAATTTAAAAAAAAGGCAAAAATGACAAAAATCTCCTTCTTTATTAATATTAGCTACCTTTGAATTTGGAGTATGTGCTTGGCACCACTTGGTGGCCGGACATTGAAATGTTACTATTATATTATAATGTCATTTTAATCTGCTCTTTAACATGTAATTAAATTCAATGTGAAATGTAACCAATGAACTGGCATTTTGTAGTGCTTTGCCCTGAATTTGCAAATACGGTTCTGTTCATGACTAGCTTGCTTGAATGTCAAAAGAAAATTGTCTGCACACATTGAGAGCACATATTCACACATGTATGTAGGAGTACATATTTTTATTTTGATAGTGCCATGATTTGAAATTTTTTTTATAGTGGTCGCCAATTATTTTTATTGTTTTCTCCCCCAATTTAAATGTCCAATTATTTTTAGGCTCAGCTCACCGCTACCACCCCTGCGCTGACTCAGGAGGGGGTGAAGACGAACACACGCTGTCCTCCGAAGAGTGTGCCATCAGCCGCCCACTTCTTTACACACTGCAGACTCACCATGCAGCCACCCAGAGCTACAGCATCGAAGGACAATACAGCCCTGGACAGCTTACAGGCAAGCCCGCAGGTGCCTGACCAAATCATAGTGGTCGCTGGTGCGCAGTGAGCCGAGGACACTCTGGCTGACTTAGACTTCCTCCCCCCCCCGGGCGGTGGTCGGCCAATTGAGCGCCGCCCCCTGGGAGCTCCCATCCTCGGTCGGCAAAAGAATAGCCTGGAATTGAACCGGCAATGTCCAGGCTATAGGGCACATCCTGCACTCCACGTGGAGCACCTCTACTGGATGCTCAACTCGGGAGTCCTTGATAGTGCCATGTTTGCTTGTTTTTTCCTGAATGGTCTTCATTATTTTCCCAGATTTTAAGAATCAGAGTTAGGATTTTATAACTCACTATTTTTTTTTTTATTCCTTTTGATAAAATGTGTTATAGTGTCCCTACCCAGATTCACATAATAAAAGGTCCCAACAGCTGTGATGTATTGCTGGAAACTAATACAACAGAATGAATGAAACTTAAATGGTCCTCCTCTGACAATAAGGACTTTTGACATTATTAGCTAAAGACACATTATGATGACTTCAGAAAACCAGCGGATCAACCAGCAACTCTGAAATTGTCATCAGCTGTTGTCAATTGCCCTTCAGGTTTATAGTGCTTGATGCTTCAGTGTTTCTTTGGGGGTTAACAATAGAACTTACATTCCATTCCATTATCTGAACATTCTCAGGGTGCGCTATATCTGCTCCCACAGAGGTGTAGCTTTATAAAAAAAAATAAGCTCTGTTAGGAGGTTCAGTAACAGGCATACATTGAGCCATTGTTCTGAAGTGACCACTCAATCAAACTCTCCTGTTTGTTCAGTTTGATACTAATTTTCAGAGGATCTGCATTATACTAATGTGCAGAGACTGCCAAACTATTTTGACTACTGTTGTGTGTTCATGTGCATGTCTATATAATCAGTTGGATTTTCTCAAGCAGCGAGAGGTTCATTTCATTTGCAACATTAATATGTTTTAGGGATTTCAATTGAGATCAAATTTAGGAGAAATAGCTGTGTTACTGTTTATTTATTTATGTATTTATTTTTGCATCTATTAGTACAAAACTGACTCAACAATGCACTGTGTTCTCTCCTTAATTATGTTATTGTAATGGTCCTCTAGACCTGACACAAGGCACATTTACATTACTGTATTCCTAATTAGCCAATAATCCTCAAGGATTTGAATGATGCATAGCCCTAGTAATTTATTTATTCACTAAATGTGAATTTTCTGTTGTCAGGTTAAGAGAAGCAGTACAATGACACGAGACAGCCTGGTGATGACAGTAGTCATCGTGTTTGCCTCCTGAGTCTCATTGTGCTAAAAGGCACACATTATGTCTTTAGCAATCTCTCTTTCCATTCTAATTCCATGTACATGCATGGACCTCAGAACTACATTTCCCATCATCCTCCTGCTCACTAGTAAATCCATCTCAGTTACATATCTGAGCAGGAGGATGATGGGAAATGTAGTTCTGAGAGGTCCATGCATGTACATATGAAGCCATCTTGAGGCAGGGAATGCAATTTAAAAGTTTTAAAAAATAGTCAGAATGTAATAAACAAAAAATTAAAACAATACACACACCTTACGTAAACAGTTGTAGCAACACATGGGAACATGTAACACAATAACATAAAAAGGGTCCTTATGTGTCCTTTGTGTGTCCTAACATGCAAGCCTATCAAAAATATTACACTACATTGAATAATACTACAGCAATATATTGTGCACCTCATATATAACATGCAACCCACATAATGGGTCTTAATTTTATAGGCATTGAAGTATAAAATAATGAATAAATAAATAAAACAATACAAAATATATAAAAACATCAATCAGCAGGATGTGATTAGTTTAATGTACTGTAATGTAATGTTATTAAAAGTGGTATTTGGTCCTACAGAGCTTGCATAGTAAAATGGAAATCAAAACTTCTTTATATTACATTACAGCAACAAGCTTGCTAAAAAAGCCTGGTACAGTGTTCTGATGTGAATCATATAATGAACTTGTAACTGCCCTTAATTAAACAGCCTGCATCCCTTTGCATTTTCCTGTAATGGTGTCAAGCCGTGCAGCAATTAGTTGCCCCTCTATGAAAGCAAACAGTGTTTGTAAATCATATAAATACAGCCAGGCTTGCTTATTGAAACCCTTCTGAAAACAAAATTAATTAGTATGTTTCCAAGACACAGTTCGTTGGATAATGCTTTAACATGGTACCCAAAGGACATTTGCTTTAGATTAAAGATGAACTATCCTATCTTGAGGCCTTCATAATAAAATAAATAAAAATACCTCTATACCATCTAATTAGGAGTGGATATAAAAAGAATATGTGTGTGTGTGTGTGTTAAGGTAATAAGGTATTATTACAGTAATCGTATATACGTAATATAATTATTTTCGCTTTAGACGATATATTTTAACATTAAACTTTGTTTATTTACCTATTTATTTTATTGCAAGGTTGTGCCTTTAAAAATGTTTTTACAAAATTATTATATGTAATACACATTATTTATATATATAATATATATATATATATATATATATATATATATATATATTATATATATATATATATATATACACACACACACACACACACACACTGAAGGTTGTAAGAAAATTGCGGGCCGTCAATTTGTTGCGGAAACCTCAACTTTAATGACTTTTTATAGTTGCCCCTGCTTTTTAATGTGACTGCAATGCTTCCATTGTTTATATGTAATTTCGTTGCAAAACAATGTTGAAAAATAAATTGAAACAGAAAAGGAAACGTCACTCTCGCATTGCCTTTTCCTAGTAGGGGATTGCTATGCCTTGTCATCCTCTCTAGCCAATCAGTGATCTTCTTTCCTGTTGCTATGGTTAGCAACGGCAAAGAAGACTGTGGCCCCTGGTGTAATGTACTTACTTACTTACTGTTGCATTTTGTGACTAACGTTAATTGCCGTTTTACAAATACTGCAGTGGCTGTTCAATTTTGTGAGTGAGCTTTTTATTGCTATGCAAGTATTCTGTGTTATGCGTCATTTTTGTTAGCTGCGCAAATCTTCACTTTACTAATGAAACACAGTGTAAAACTTTTTAAAGAGGGAGTCTTAACAACTTATATTCTGGTTATCTATTTGTATGTTTTTTTTCTTCTTGTTGTTTTTGAACAAATGAACAAAAATCCATCTTGAAAGCAAATACTGCATATATGAAAACTGTTATATTCAGGACAGCGCCGAATCCGCAACTTTAATATACTATGGCCGCATCTTATTGATAAAAAAAAAATCACGATTTTTTTTTTTTTTTTTACAGTACAGGCGATCCTCGACTTACGACGCACGGCACTTACGACTCTTCTGCATTATTACCTTGCTTCAACTTTACGACATCGATACGGCATTTACGAGACGGCGAAACCTGAGCGTCATGTGCGCATGCTTGGTGTCCGAGCTGCTGTGCTTGCCGTGGTCGCATTAATCAGTCTAGCGTTTATTTGTTTTTGTATCTTTTCGCCCTTAACAATGATTAGGAGCAATGGACTCAAAACGCAACCTAAGCTGTGAACTCTGTCACATGATGAGGGGCTTAACTTCAGGCGATCGTATTTCCTGCTAGTACCGCATACACACATTGAATACCTCATTGGAAAGCCCCTAGTCTAAACAAGCCAGGTAGTTGCCTGAGTAATAGACGTGTAACCACCGGGCTGACTGTAAAGAGTTAAATTATATTTGCATGAGTACAATGTAACGGGACTTTTTTGTAAAACTGTATTATCTGGCTTAAGAGCCAGGAACGTAACCCCAGTTATTAACATTGTTCCTATGGGAAAATGTGCTTCGACTTACAACGCGACTTACAGAAACCAATTGTGTTGTAAGTGCGAGGGCTGCCAGTGTGTGTGTGTGTCTATATATATATATATATATATATATATATATATATATATATATATATATATATATATATATATATAGTAGTGTATTTATATTTGAATTTAGATAAGTATATACAACCAAGCTTACTGCGTGCCTGCTATATATACACTTGCCCTTTCAAATCTGAAAATGAGTGGGCTGGATGGCTTGGAGGATTGGCAATAGGATATGGAGTTGTTCACCTTTGGGGTCACTGGCTCAATTCTGGCCCATGTTCTTAGTAACTCAAAGTAATTTCCATCTCAATCTGTCAGTCTGCTCACCACTATGACATGAATTCTAGTGGCATCAGATTTTGAATAAGAAACATATCCATCATGTGGGCATCTCTGCCTGTCAACGACTAGTCTGGCATAAACATAAAGCCCTTATAACAAGATGTTGGTCCAGCTGAAACCAGCATTCAAACCTGGGACCCTTCAAGAGCACTTGTCACTTTTCCTTATTACCACCTAGCTTATTATATATAATAAACCACACATTGGGAACTCCATGATTTAATATATAGACCATAACATAATGCTGTGGTAATGAATGGCATGTCACACCTAATGTCAGATATTAGGGTTATCAGCTCTTATGAAGAAGGGGTGCATGGGGTTATTGTTTTTACAGGTTGATGGATTATTATATTCTGTCCAAGGTGGGACCTACACAGAGTGGTTGATTGTTTAGTAATTTACCGTGCAGCCAGGCATGTTTGGTTTAATGTAGGATAAACGTATAAATCTAATGTATAAACCCCCCCCCCCAGTCTCTTGAACTTGTGCGCAGTGAACTCCAGAGCTTAATGTGTGTATATACATTTCAGCTGTGCTTATTTTCTTTGATAGGGAAGAAGGCAATAGATAACACAATGACAGTGGCATCCCCTGAGACTGGGAAATGTGAGAGCAACACACCATCAGGTTAGTAGGTCATTACACTATGAGCACTGAGCCATTAATTGACTACTGTACCGGGCTCAATCTGTGTCAGATTATGGCTCTTGGCAATAAGAAATGCAGTCTAATAACTTGAATTCTGTTATTGTTGTTTTGTTTGTATAAATATATCCAGACATGTTTGTTTCTATGAATACAGGCTTCTTGTGCTTGTCTAAACAAAGCAATCTCTTTGTGCAACACTGGCTTGCAATCATTTTCCCATCAAATGCACCCACTTGTTCTTGTACTGTAGTTGTTGTTGTGATAATCAACAACCATAATTCAGTGATTACTAAGAAGGGGTGTCTTTAAAGGTCTGTCTGCACAATACAAAATCACTGGAGGCATTATTTGACTAAGGAAATAACAACAGCTCTAATCGTTCATCCTACTTACATATACAGTATTTAAGATCTCCAAAACTCATGCAACCAGATATGGATAAGGAAAGCCAGTCTGAAGCAAAAGGGCAAATTCAGTGTTTATGTTTTGTAATCGGAAACAGTTGTACGATAGTACCAAGCTAGTCATGTAGATGGTTTTCAAACTGTATATTTGATACTGTATGGATTGCTTAGGTTGAAGGTCTTGTGACTGTTTTTGTAATATAATAACATGGCTGTTTGATTGTCAGAGTGATAACCATGAGAGCATAGCTGTTCCATTTGCCAAATTACCAAGTTAGTGAGAAACCTCGATACGATAACTAATGAATGACAGCATTCAAGGGGCAAGTTCAGTAATGTGAATGGCTCCTCTGTTATCACTCTTTTTTAAAGTGTATGTCCGGAGCTTATGAAATTTAAAGTGGTGTCTGGCGTTTATCTTCATTGGAGTAGCCTTGAAATGGCTGAATGACTACAAGATGGAAAACATGATAAAGGTTGCTAGAACCCCCGTTGTATATAGTGCAGGTGACCTGGTCATAGGTTATAGGTCATAAGACATATATATTTTCCACTCCACATTACAGTACTTATTTCAAAATGGATGAAAACCCAGAAAATGACCACATTATTTGTACTGTACTTTCCTTTTGGGATTGTGTAGCATAAAGGGAACAACATCAAGTAATGTTATGAAATAGTAAAAAAAAAAAAAAAAAAAAAATGCACATGAGATCACTTAAGTTAGTCTTTTAACAGATATATAAACATTTAATTGTGTATCTTAAACCACCTAAATAGAATATTCTGTAGTGTTCGTTTTCTTAATCACACATGACTATGTCAAGGATGGCTTTTGTATGTGAGCAATTTCTAACACAGGTTCCAATTTGTTTCAATATGTGTGTTACATGTTAAGGTCAACTGCTCGCAGGCAACCTCTTTAGGTCTTCATTCTGCACTTCCCAACAGTAACTCACTCCAAATTGCAATGTCCAGGTGTGACATGCATTTTTAAAAAAATATTAACTCACAGGGCTTCTCATTGACACTAGATCAGTAAAAGCAGTCCAGCAGAAAAGAAAAGAAAAAAAAAGAAAATGGACTGTGAACTTTAGATCTGTGACCAGTTTTCAATTGCAGTAAACTATAAATCAAAACAGAGAATGAAAATATTGTAGTTCTAAAACAACCGCAAAGCACATTAGCACACGCCATCACATACGTGACCTTAACTGAGGGGTCTATGTTAATGATCTCAATGGATCTAAATAGCATCTCCCTTTAATTCTCTCAATCCATTTATTGTCCCCCCTCAACCCATTAAGTAACAAATATTTTTTTCTTTGAAAAAATCAGAACACAAGCTGTATTTATGTAATTTGATACATTACATTTATTTAACTTTTGCAGCTAACAAAATTAGATTAAGTTATAATAAGAATATAGTTCAAGAGAACATTACAAAGTAGCCAAACTAGATAGAGTAGATGGGGCTCCACGAAGGACCACATTTAAGAATAGCTGCAGCTTCTGAAATCATTAAAATAGTCCTCATAGAGCTTCGAGTGGAACATCTGGTAAAGGCACTCCACCCAGAGCGCAGGATGCGCCCTCTAGCTTGGAGATCGCCAGTTGGAATCCAGGCTATGCTACTGCCGACCTTGGCCGGGAGTTTCCAGGGGGCGACGCACAAATGGCCAAGCACTGCCCGGGCAGGGAGGGTTTAGGTCGGCTGGGAAGTCATTGGCTAACAACGCACCAGTGACCCCTATGCCTGGCCGGGCGCCTGCAGGCCTGCCTGTGTGCAATTCAGAGCTGTGTGGTCCTCCTATGTTGTAGTTCTGTAATGGCTTCATGGTGGGCTTGCAGTATAAAAAAAAAAGCGGATGGCTGACGGCACACGTTTCGGAGGACATGAGTGCTCATATTTATGTCTCCCGGGTTCTATAATTGGGCATTCCAAAATGGGAGAAAATCGGGGGTAAAATAATTGCTGATTCAAATTTACAAAAGAAGAAAAAAAGAGTTCTCATTGCAGTCATTCCAAAGAACAAACTGGGGCAGTATGACAGGCTTGGAAACATTACAGGAGAAACATTACTTTGGGGGCTGAATCTGAGAACAGGCATTTCTTTTCTTTTTTTCTAGACTGATTTATATTGAAAACAGAGAGAGAAAAAATAAATAAAGTTAACAGTATCTATGTTTCCCAAAATGTGCACATTAATTTGCAGTAACCAATGTTGTATCAAATTGCCTTAGGTCATTTTGTTAATATTAAGCTTTATGGGTAACATGTACAGGTTAGTAGCAGAAAACAGTGGGACTATTGTGCAAAAACATTGTAAAAATGAGAGAAAACAAAGTCAGCAGAGGCACCGTGGTTTATTTTAGGTTTAATTACAGAAGCGTGTTCGCTATATGGGAACATAGTAGAGTATGATATATTTATATACTGAAGTCTATGAAGTTTTTCTTGGTTGTATTATTTGCAAGGAATAAAGAGGAATATACTTTATAATAGAGCAGAAGCTCAATTAATCCTGCAAAGCAGCATGGAATAGTCACCAGGGTGACCTTAACAACGCTTTAAATGAGTTACCCCTTGTCCTCAGGCAATCACGCCATTTAGGAATGAATGTAATAATGGCACTTCATCAACCTATACTGCACATGCCATGTTTAATATTTTCAGCAGTGGCTGCAATCGGAGACCTGTTCAGCATAATTACATTTATTTATTTAAAGCATATTTTATGAGTAGAATCGCAATGAGATCTTGTTTTCACAAGCAGCCAAGGTCTGTACCAAAAGTACAGTACTCGGAGCTCATTTTTAAGTTTTATAAGCAATTTGAAACATAACATTTAGAAGGGTTCTGTAAACCCACTTTCAAAATGAAATAATTCCACTATGTCACCAAATTAACCTACAAGTTAAACTTGTGACAGATGATTATGTTCTTCCTTCCTAACATTTTATATATATCTTATAACTTTAAGTTAGGACCAAAATCTGAAAATTTGGCTCCAAAGAACACAAAAGACAAGCAGGAAGTGACTTCATTCCTTATCGTAAAGATGGAGGATATGTCATCGGCCCCACCCACACCAGTGTGTATAGATGAGACTGATTTTGATACTGAGAATGAGCATGCAACTTGGTACTAGTGGAGTTCAAGAACACGATGAGCCAAACCAAGTAGAAATAGATCCCCTAGAGCTAGTTGATGTGGAGTCTACCCCAGGTAAGTTTGGAGCAACACAAATACAAGATCTCACGTTGCAAAATACGAATGCTGAACATAAAGCAATTGAGAACCTTGGTTTACCATCCTCAAAGGAACGGTGTGGTTGAAAGGTTCAGCAGAACTTTAAAATCTGTTTTGCGGAAAGTAATCGATAAGGACGGGTTGCCTTAAATAATGTTGCCTTATTTGTTATTCGCAATTAGGGAAGTACCACAAGCATCTCTGGGATTCTCACCCTTTGAAATTTTGTATGCTATGCACCCTACGTGAATATTAGACATTGCACGGGAGACCTGGGAATACAAAATCACCCCTTATAATAGCGAGCACATCAGCATCATGCAGGATAGGATTGCCACAGTCACCCCTATTGTACAAGAGCACTTGAGACAGGCATAGGAATACCAGAAGTTCAGTTATAATAAACAAGCCACAGTGAGAGTTTTTGCACCAGGGGATAAAGTAGTGGTATTGGTACCCATGGTCGAGTGTAAGGTTTTAGCTTCATGGAGGAGACCATATGAGATAATAGAAAGGGTGGGAGAGGTAAAGTATTGGGTCAGACAGCCAGGCCTCCACCCAGAGATACACATTTATTGAAACACTGAGGAGCAAGGGAGATACTGACCATGTGTCACAAAGATGGCTGGAGTGGGTGGCGTCAGACCAGAAACAGGAAAATAAACAGCGAGAGAGATGGATTTTGGTGGAGCTGAGCGAATGGACTTGCTCAGCATTTAATAAATAAACAAACAGACAGAAAATAAACGGTTGTAACAATACAAAAACAGGACACAGCACATTTGCCAAAATAAATAGACAAACAAAACAGACTAAACAAAACAAACAATGGACTAACAAACAAACACGGTGAGCTTCTATTTAACGATTACTATTATTCTTATTATTTTTACCTCTGTCTCCTATCCCGTTCTCCACTCACCGAACACCCAACCCCGAGTGGGTGAAAGCATGCTGCTTTTATGCAGCTGTACCAAGACTCGATTGCTAATCAGTCATTCAGTTGGAGTCTTGGTACAACTGCACGTGAATTAATAAAGTGCAATTCCCCGTGCTCACATGTTACTTTTTACTTGCACGTGAAGTGCTGTGCAATTCTCGTGCCTAAATACAAATATACATTTTAAACACTCGTGTTACACAGACCCGTTTATATCCCATGTACCAATGACTATACACAACATTTAACACACCACACGCAACATATAAAAGATAATATAAATAGGGGCGGGCACTTCGTCACACCATGTCACACCCTGAGATCTCCCCACAGCCCCTGAGGTGAAAGTTGCACAGATACTAACACCTGCACATAAACATGAGGTGAAGGTATTTGTGAACAAAAACCAACAGGTGTTTTCAGGAATCCCAGGTAAGATACATTTGACCAGCTACATCATAATAACCTAGCCCAGTGAAAAAGTGTATATGCGCCCTTATCGAGTGCCGGAAGCACATCGCCGGGCCATACAGAGGTGGATAAAATGTTGGCCACATGGTTAATGGAGGAGTTGTCCAGTGAATGGTCAAACCCTATATGATGATTACAAAACATGTTGGATTTGATCCATCAGGTCGAGTTAACGGCAAACCCAGTGAAATGCACTGTAGGCATAGAAGAGGCAAAATATCTGGGATATGTTGTGGGGAGAGGCCTAATAAAACCCCAGGAGACAAAGGTAGAGGCTGTAAATAAATGGCCTCAACCCGTCAATAAAAAGGAGGTACAGGCATTTTTAGGCATAGCCGCATACTATTGGAGGTTTGTGCCTAATTATGCAACCGTTGCATTTCCCCTGACAGAAATGACCCAGGGTAGGGGGCCAACAATGGTCAAATGGACCGAGGAAGCTGACAGGCTTTCAAAAAGCTGAAAGACGCCTTGTGCAGTAGCCCTGTGTTAATATTATCAGATTTTAATAAAGAGTTTATGGTACAAACAGAGGCTTCAGAGGTCGGACTGAGAGTGGTCCTATCACAGGAAGTGAACGGAGTAGAACACCCGGTCATGTTTCTTAGCCGGAAGTTAGAAGACTGAGAAAAGAACTACGT
>NC_054543.1:5059770-5087270 GCF_017654505.1 Polyodon spathula
CGATATCTATGAAACATTGAGAGACAGATGCAGTAAACACATAGAACAAAGAATGAATATGTTGTAAGTAATTACTCTGTTGTAAGTTATTGTTTGTCCTCCTTTTCTAGAGTTTTTCATTGCTCTGATTGCAGAATCAGTATTTGGTTCTTCTGTAAATAATTTAGTCCTTTTATGGATTTTAAAGACTAACTTATTCCTAACAGGATGTATTTGTAGTTGCATGTATTAGAAATTCTATATACAGAATTCAGTATATTAATAAAAAAAAAAAAAAAAAAAAAAAGTAGGCAAAAGAAACACACGCAAATCACACACAAGCCCATATTAATAAGTAGTGTGTATGGAGGTCACAGGTTTAAATCAAGTTGGTTCATATGATGAGCTCCAATAGCAAAGTCGTGTAGTTCTGGACTATTGCTGTGTAAATTCATATAAATATAACTACTATTGATTTACCTTACATATATCAAATTGGCAATTTGACCCCATAAGACAGAGTAGAGACTTACTTCAAATCTATACTGTCAGATCAAATTAGTTAGAGTGACAGATAATATTAAAATCGCAGGAATGAAATCTATAATTACATGAATTTCCTCCTGGATGAATTCAATGCTAACATAAAAGTTTGAGTATGTAATATACTGCAGTGTACTGCATCAGTGGAAACATTTGATCCTTGCGTTGCCATAAAAGACTGGTTCAACCAATGGATGTTTTTTTTTTAAGTCTTTTGTTCATGTAACAATAGCTTATTACAAGCTTTACACAGTTCTTTGTTTACGAAGTGACCTCATGAATACATGAAAAATAGTATTTCTGCCGTATGCAGTGTGTGTATCCTGTTGTTTTCCAAGAGAATTTGCTACTGAGCATTTACTATGATTTAACCATCTTCAAGCAGCCTCAGAGCCTTCATTGATCCACATTGCAATGAATGAAACGTTTAACGAAAATAAAAAAAACATGCACACACTGAGCAAATTAAGAATAGAATTGTGTTAGTGAGAACTCTTTTGATAAGACTTTTTACTATTGATCATGGTCCCTTAAGAGTCACTGCAGTAACTAAAGGTGACGGCAGAGTCAACTCGACAAATCTTGGATAATAAGAACCATTTACCTTGTCACAGTGGGGTATTTTGCTTGCTAGTAGTACAATGGAGCACAGGTCTTTGTCTTTAAATTAAATGTGCAATGCATTTCCATACGTGGGAAGATATTTAAATACTAAAATGATCCTATAAGGGGAAATGGACAAAAAAAGTGCCCTGGTCTTCCGAGCTAACGAATATCCCCTTCTTAGAGATGGCAAATATTTCTGATTGAGTTATACAAACTACACAGATTAAGCAGAAAAAAGGGGAATCAGGTAGTAGCAAGGAGAGATCTGTGCTGACTCTGCTGGCGTGTTCACGGGCTGCAGGAAGAGGGTGGCAGTCGCCCAACAACCGCCTGTGAGTCATGGCAGTGACACGGGGAGGTGGGAAAGTGGGTGTGTGGACTTTCCCCCTCTCTGAATGGCTGAGAGGCGAGTCTTGGGAGATTGTTGGTCCTATAAAATAACGCTCTGCTGTTTCCTCAGGTCTGCCCTTATAGGCGCGCTGAGAGTGCGGAAACTCTGGTCACGGATCGAGAACCAGCCGGGAGAGAAAAAGACACGAAAGTGTCACAGTGAGACAGTGAGAGCGGGGAACCCTTGGGCAGACCCCTTAAAAATATAACAGAGCAGGCTAGGTATCCGGCAGCGTAGGACGGAGATCCGGGTCGCACGGGCAGCGGCGACCGGGATATTGCTGCAGAGTGCAGCACCTTTTATTTGTAGTTTTGTTATTGTGTTATTTTTTCCCTTGTTATTTTTGCCTTCTGTTTTCATTATTATTTCTTTGAGCACCTGCAAGGGCGCCGGTATTGTGTACCATCGCTTGGTATGCCCGTGGTTCTGTTTACCATCGTTGGTAAATCAGACCACGGAGCCACAGCGCCATCTGCGGGATAAACTTAAAAACTGCACCCCGAAAATAAAACTGGTCACCTGTGCGGTGTTGCCAAATCCACCTGTCTGTCTCCTATGTCAGTGAATTACCCACCACCCTTCCACACAGGTATTTTAAACAGAGCCGTCAAATGACTTACATATAAATAGTAACCAAACTTTTCTCAGTAGGAATTTGGGGCACATTAATTGTCATTATTTAACTGTACGGTTACTTAATAGCACTTAATAACACAAAGGCCAATTACTGCACCTCCAGTGCAACATTTGTAAATGAGTCACAGATGCTGTCGCTGCTTAAATATCTGTGGTGGTATTTGAAAGGAAATACATATTTTGTTTTCTGAGGTCCCTTGAAGTAAATGCATATACTACGACTACTACTACTAATAATATTAATAATAATAGTAATTAAAATGAGTGACTTAAACACTGTTGAAATGCCTTACGTTTGCTTACGTACGTTATTGCTATTATGTGTATACAAATTGCACAACATTCAAAAGAAACCAATTATTCGAGATATATATATATATATATATATATATATATATATATATATATATATATATATATATATATATATATATATAAAATAATAAACTAAACTATAGTATAGGAAAATATAGTGCGTTTTAACAGTACTGTGGTATGGGTACTATACTTCAGCTTTGTATTTCAAAAAGCTATTGGTGTACTACTGAGTTACATTGGCTTTTATTTAAAATGAAAAACAATTACACTACATTTGGTGTTGCCTGGCTGTGTGGTTTTTTTTGGGGGGATTTTTCAAAAGTTAAAAAGCTTTTTGGATAAAAATTGTAAAACAGACAGTATTCAGTTTATTATCCTGATTATGGTTGCATGTAAACAAACCTCTGAAACGTTTCCCCTCATGCTTTCCATATAAACTATGCTCAGCATCATTACCAGTGGATATTTATATTGTAAGGGAGGAAAAGGCATACTTAAACGTGTTTTTGTTTTAAGTGAAAGCACATTGTTAAATCAAACCTTATAACGTTTGCTGAAAGAAACAAAAATACAACAAGTAAAAAAGATCAATGAACAGACAAAGCCAACAGTCCACCCAGGCTGTTTAACCCTCAGGTCAGTGTGTTTGTATATCACTTATTGGATTGTTAATAGATTTTCTTCATTTGTGCGAGACATTGTGAAGGATGTGCTGAGGCCTTTCCATTACTTTAACACTGGCGCCCGTAGTCCAACTTCAAGAAGATAGCGTTAAAAGCTGCTGGAGTTTCCACCTCTTGACAACATCCCAGCTGTAGACTAGCAATAGCAATCCTCCCGTGGCAGTTTTAATTATCGGCACTGGCGATACCATCAGTAAGTGTGTAATTACGTGTCAGTTTCCTGGCTGTTGGATATGAAAAGTGGAACCGCTGAGATGATGATTGTTGAAACTGTAGACTCATATTTAAACAATTCAAAATGTGTAACTGGCAGTGTCATTAAACACAGAGAGCCTGACCCCGGCTGTCACTTACTCTTCCTTATGCAGATTTTTTTTTTTTCTCTTCTTGCTGTCTGTCAAAAAGGTTCATGGTCTGATAGGGGATGGAACAGGAAGTGTAGAGAGCTCTGTGTATGGATCAGCTGCTATCCTCCACTCCCACAGAGCAGCCTCTGCAGACTAAACAAACAGAAGTTGTGAGTGATCTGTAGGCTTTGCATGAAATCACATAGCCTTAGACTGATATAGGTAAATAATCAAAAGGCTGTGCTTCTACTTGTGGGAGAGACCCCGTGGCTTTAGTTGAGCATTAAGAAAAGAAGAAAGTTTTATTTTTATTTTATTATATTAAATACAAATGTAAAGGGCAACGACGGTTGCCTTGAATGCTCTCTAAATTGGAAAACTACACTCAAGTGGCGCCAAAAAAACAGGTTTAAAGTAATAATTTCCCTTAAATGATTATGGTTACCAATGAGGCCTTTGGGAAACTGGAGGTGACACGTAGCGCCTGTCAATTGCATTTCCCAGTCTTTAAAGTGTAGTTGTTAAAAATGACTAAGAACATAGAAAATGTGTTTATTGTAAAAAGAGATTTTAAATTCTGAACCACACACTATACACTGCCAAATGTAACATTTCTTTTAGATCATTTCATTAGGGACTGTTTTCCATTTTGGCTATCCCATTGCAAGTAAATAATTAATTCTAAAGTACGATTAATTGTTTTTCTTATATAATACTAGTGATTTATAGTTGGAGAACATGCAGTTAGAAATGTGATACACTATTCAATCATCTAGTCCGTGATTGTATTTTTGTATATATTGATTTTGGAAACCTTATGATGAGAAATTAGGCTTTTTTTAGCTAAACCTCCTGATTGTGATTTGCATATCTTTCTGGGTATGTTTTTCTTTTTTCTTTACAAAAACAAGATTTAAGATTAACTACTTTCATATGTTTCTACCAGTAAGTAATTTAATATTATTCTTGCTCACTCTAAACAACAGCTTTGTTTTGACAATTATTATTAAATGTCAGGTTTTAGTTACACTTTTGTCTGGATTCTACTAATTTTCCTCCTTTAATTTTATACATTTTGCGCAGGGTTCAAGTAAGTATGCACTAATACCATTTTTAGCAGATACATATTCTGCAACGGATGTTCCACATTTATTTATTAATTTTTTTAATAATACATGATGATAAAGAGAATTCTAAAGTAAATATTTACAATCTTGCAATTTAAACAAGATGCACACTGTGATTCTTGGTGGAAGAGGTGGGATTACATAAGAAGCATTTACATTTCAGTAATTAGATTCAATATTTGCTTCAATTTAATATTTGCCTGGTAACGCTAACAGTACTACCATTTTAAGCTTCAGCATTACACAGATATGGAAACATCTAACGTGTCAAAAGCAGGTTACATGTATTGTATGATCTGGTGTCCCAAGGACAAGTATGCAGAAATATCCATATTGTACTGGAAGGCTGTATTAATTGCAGCTGCACCTCCATGCTTGAAAGTAATGAATAGGAACATAGTGAAACCTCTAAGGATTAATTTTGTAGTAATATTTTATCAGCTGTGAAAAGGGTAATTTATTTTCTTTTACATAACCAAACTTTAGAGGTGGCTCTACTAGACCTTCTTTGGAAAATAAAGTCTACATATTTTTTAATTGCAAACATGACTTTACAATTTAACAAGGCACACTCTCAGGAACAGAATAACGAGTGTATATATATATAGCCTTGTCTCGAGTCTGTCTTTCTGCCAGTACATCTTAAGAGTTGTATAACAGTTCAAAGCCTAAATTAAAGAAAAACTTTTTCAGCCAAAATGTAAGGAATACAGGAAATAATAAGGCATTCAAAATGGTAATGCAATGCTGTATATTAACAGATTAATCATATGTTAAATGTACCAGCTGTTTGTTTTTATTAACTAAGATGAAATGCAGAAAAATGGTGCTGTCTGAAACAAGATAAATTATTAACAAAGTGTTTGACCACCAATGGCCCTTTTCTTACAAATGCAAGAAACAATTATTATTAAATTACATACCTTAAACATTTAAATTACCTCTGCCCTTTTGGTAAACCCAGAAGAATATGTACTTAGTTTATCTGGAAAGAAATCACCATTTATTTATTTTTTACAAAGTATATTTTTATTCTTTGTACAAAGAGTAATGTGAAAAGAGACACAGAAAGACATGTGCCATGACATATTAAAATTAGAGACAAATTAACCATTTTTTTAATTAAAAAAAAACTGTCCCCCCACTGGAAACTGTCTAGGACAACCCCCCCCCCCCCCCCCCCCCAAATACAAATTGCAGCTCTTTATATTTCAATAACAGCCCAAAGCAGCATGCACTATACTGTCATTTTTGGGTTCTCTGGGTTGTCAACAATCATATTATTTGTTGATACCCGGCAAACAAACAACAAAATAAAAAGCCTTGAACAGGGGGAAGGGGTTAATAAATATTACAGCTCAAAATTAAGTTAATTGTAGCAGGAACGAGTGTATGTCTGGGCATCATGCTTCATTATTACTGAGTGGGCCAGCTTTGGGTATGTTCCAGGGATTAGGAGATGCCAAGGGTTTGCTTGGAACAGGTCCACTCCTACATTACATTTTAAAGGTTTCCTCAACTATAGCTTAGTATTATAACTCTGTTGGCAGGACTGGGCCATGCCAGTTTTTTTTTTTTTTTTGATGGTGTCTGCATAAGGATGTCAGTGGTGGGCATATGGGCCAAAAAAATAATAAAATAACAAGCGGTCATCTACTACATTTCTCTGTATTTGTTGCTGTACTGTGGCTACAACTTACCCATGAAGGTAAGGTAAAAATGTCTAAAAAAATATCCAATTGCTAATTTTAGTTCTAATTATTATTTTAAAGGTAATAGTTAGGATGCAAAGGTATTTGTATGAATTCAAAACCATGCATAAACTAAATTATAAGATAATATACTAGTAATGTAAAATAAATATTTTTACATTTTCCTTAATTTACTGTTCAATCATCATTTTTGTGTTGTTTTTTAAGTCCTTGGCACTGTCTTTTACAATTGAACTGTGTATTATTTCCTTCTCTGGCTGCTTCAAGAAGCAATTTATCTTGACTGTAGCAAGTATTTAGTTTTGTTTATATTTCTCTGTCTTATTTTTTCATTACATCATATTTAATATATTTGCTATAAATTCCACATGTAAACTATGGTAAGTGGTGAGTTGGTCTACTTTTAAAATTAAGATGCCTAATTAATCCCATACAGTATATTCATTCTTGATTATATGTTAAATGCTTCAATTAGATTCACACACAATTGTTCATTACACGTTGCTCAGATCTCTTGACAAAACAAAGCAGAACTGTGCCTGCTGTGTGGTTCAGTAAGCATGTGATCCCTGTTTCCCTCCTTCCTGCCAACCCTTCTATTACAGACATTATATGACATGTCCTAAATGTGTGTTGTGTTGTAAAAACAACGTCTTCTTCCTTCTAAAGTGCTTTGTCTCAGCGTCTGGTCTCTTCATATATAATGCAGTGCTCACAGCCTAGTTGGATTTTTACAGAAGAATGTGTACATTTCCATATGATAGAGTGCAATAAAAGAAGGATGATTAAAGTAAACTAAACAATCACTTAGTGCCACTTTAAGAGGACATTCTTCCCTCTTCCAACACTGCCCAAACTGTCCCTATGGTAGTTATAAAAATGAAAGCCCTCTGTTTAAGTTGGAGGAGACACTCCTATTCTATGTGCGGACTAGAATTACTTCTTAGGTAATGGGATAGAATCGTATGTATCATAATATACCACATCATGGAATGGTATAGTAAGGAAAACACATCAACTAAGAGAGTGTACTGTATATGATATACTATTGTCACGTTTGTGGAAAATATTTCTAACTGGAGGCCTAGTGTTTAAATCCTTCACAATTAATACTTCAGTGCTTCAACTTTTATCCAGCTTTGTTAGTGGGTGTCTTTTTTTTTTTTTTTGCAATGCAAAATTAGACTTCTGAGAGTTCAGAATTCTCCAGTTTCCCTAGTTTGCGTACCTCTCATAAAAGTTTAGAAATGATCATTGCAATTTTAGCCCACTCTCACCAAATTTACATTTAGATGAGCATTGCCAAGTTGTCCTCTAGGATTCCCCAAATTGATTTATTTTATTCTGGTTATTTTTAATTCAAAACCCTCCCTTAACAAAATGCTCAGTGCTTAGTTTCTTAAGAGCCTGCTTTGTCCGCTGTGCACTAACAGTGAAAAGGTTGACGGAAATGTGTTGTAACCCCGATTCCCACGAGTTCAAATAAACTCCTCTGCCTCACGTAATTGATTACAAAACAAAGCACTTCACATTCATATTCAAATATCTGTTTATTTGCTGGTATAATATACTCGTTTCTGTTTGGATTATGTAGTATATGTTTGTAAAATATGTTTTTTATTTATCTTATTTTTGCATCAATAGGCTGTACTGTAATATCTTTGCCAGACCTTGGTAAAGGGTTCATCTTTAGTCACAATAACATTGCAGATACATGTGATTCATGATTCATATGAATCTAATGTCAAGTTGCTACTAGTACACTTTTTAATTTGTGTGTAATCAAAATATTGGGAAACCTGGACCCTATAAATAAATGTAACTATCTGCCAAAGGAAGAAAATAATAGCTTTACTTTGGGTATTTTCAAGTAATTTTTAGTACCTCATAGCTGTAAAGTAATAGTCATACATAATTTAGAGTATGAAGTCACTCGAAACAAGTTGACATTTTCACACAAACACAGAACCTTAATAATAGCCTTGGGATTTCATTGGAAGTGTGCACCAGTACAGGATATTAAAATAACTTATGGTGTACTGTAATTCTTATTTTGTACTTGTCCGAGCCTTATTTTTTCAAATGCAGTCATAAAGTAGGCTAACGTTGTTTAAATGCAGTTTTTAGCAGATTACATTCATTTCTGTTCAGAGCAGAATTCTATCAGACAGTGAACGACAGGCCCTTTGTTAAACATAACCTGGGTGTAAGATTCTTAACATTACAAATTGTGAATAATGGAGCCTTGAGCTTCTTTCCCCCCCCCCCCAAGACAGGTCATACTGAAATATTTGATGTGATTTTAATTGAACATAACCATATGTCTATAGAGAACTTTTTTTTTCTTCACCTGTCTCTCATCTTTGTTTAACTCTGCTGTCTCTGACAACTGTGTAATTTTGCAGATTCCATTTCAGATGCATTTTAGTGCAGCCATATAGCTTTGTCTCATGACGTTTTTAGAAGTTAAAATCAAATCCTGTTCAGGGTCATACAGCAGATGAAGTTTTGAAGTTTTGTAGTCCATTTTTATATTATTATTATTATTATTAGCATGGTTAATGTAAATGTTATTTCTGGATTAGATCACACAAGATACAATTATATTTGTTTCTCTTGCCTTGATGAAGTAATATTAGAGGTGTCTGGCTATAGTGTAAATATTTAAATGTAGAAAAGTATTTTCCACAGGTCAACAGCACTAGTTCACTAAATTGTTGACCCTAAGTTTCTAAAGGCTGAAGTTCAATTCCCAGCTGTGGAGAAACGGGTCATGCACAGTGGGGGGGGGCACTTCCTTAGTCACAGGGAAGGAAAAGTCAACATTCGTACAGATCCTGTGCTGCTAAACTCTACAGTAAGTATTGATAAGAAGTTAACTTTGGAATAACACTGATGAGTTGTAAAGAACACATCTATAGCTAAAAGACTGCAAGTGTAATGTGTTTATTATCCAGTAGGTGGCTGGGAATAATATAAAATACAGGTATAAGACATTGACTGCCCAGTGGAGGACTAGAGATGTCGAAAGCTTCAGTATGGTACATTGTATTTAAAATATTACTTGTAAATCACCTGTTAAAGGACACATTTTAGGAATAAGTCAGGTCTTTGAAAAACAATGTGGGTGATTTTGGACCCTGCAACCCCCTCTACTGTATAGAGGAAAGAGAAATGGCTTCAAGGAGACATTATGGCAGCATACATTTTTAGATTTGTATGTAATTTACAGTGATCAGTAAGGCTTTAAGTATGATTATTATAACTAAAGAGTTTGCCCTTTCTCAAAATATGTAATCACAGTCTATTAAAGTTGTGCAGACTTATCTCTTGTTAGTATTTGTATTGAGCAGTTCTTTGTAGCATAAGTTGCAAAGACTTACATTTCCTTTTTGTATACGGGATTTACTGTGACTCGATGAATAACAATGTTTTTTTAGTTTTTTTTTACATATGAATTAGATTCACTTTCTTCTTTACAGAGGTTATAAATAAATGTTTATTAATGTAAAGGAGTTTTCTTTTCTCTTTAGTAGGTACACCATGGGCTTTTGTCAGGTAGCACTTGTAAATTTGAATTATTTTCTAAAAGTCAACCCAAGTAATTTCTGTTGAGTGTAGAGCCAGCTTTAAAATTTTTGCAAACCAAAAACATGAACAGTTAGATAAATCACAGCCTGTGCTTGAGTTTTGAGAACCATAAAAAAAACTACAGCTACAGTGTGGTTCCCTTTCAATTTGATATGCTTCCTATTGGCAGGTATTCACTGAGCTCTTTATATCAGAGTTGCCGATAGGTCCCTTCCTGGGGTGACGTCCTCGATCCCGCCTACTGAGGGATTAAACATTCAGCCCACAGAAACCGTGTTCTCTTTTTGCTTGTCAAGATGGTTAGGTAAGACCTCTGTGTTGGCCTGAGCGTATTTTAAAAACAGCTTTTCTGAGTCGACTGCAAAGCAAAGCCTGCATTCCAAATGAACGCAGTTCCTCCACTGAGGCTAGCATTGCTCACAGTACTTGTTGCATGTGGTGCACACGGTGCTTGGTGCACATAGCACCCTCAGTGCTCAGTACAAACGGTACTCAATACATGCGGTGCGCATGGTGCCTGGTGCGAGTGGTGCTCAATGCAAGCGTGGCTCAATGTGTGTGTCTCGCTCACGTTCGGCAGCCTTGCGCTGGTGGAGGACGACCTCTCACCTGCGCAAAGGTGTGAAGATGGGAGTAATGTTGAACCGGCAAGTGATGACGATGGACGCCTCCAACTTGGGTTGGGGGGCAGTCTGGGAAGGCAAAGGAGTCCACGGCACTTGGTCAGACCGTTGGATGTCCTTGCACATAAACATGCTGGCGGCTCAGGCTGTTTTAATAGCCCTACAGCACTTCCTCCCAGTGCTGCAAGGAACTCATGTGTTGGTCTGGATGGACAACATAGCAGGACACTATCATGTGGTGGAGCGCATTTAGGTACAGGTCGATCTGTTCGCCTCGTCGGAGACAACACACTGCACCCTGTGGTGCTCCCTCCACCGCTTAGACTGTCCACTAGGTGTCGACGCCCTAGACCACAAGTGGCACAGGATGCCCCTTTATGTGTTCCACCAATACCACTGCTCCCAGCCTTCCTGGAGAAGGTCTGGTTGAAGAAAGCGACAGTTCTAGTGACCCCCAGGTGGCCCAGGAGAATCTGGTTTTCAACCCAATGCCAGCTTTTACAAGGCCAGCTCTGGGAGATCCCGCTTTGCCTGGATCTCCACAGTCAGGCGAGAGGCATTCTCTGGCATCCAGAACCGGGCAGGTTCCAATTATGGGTCTGGCCCCTGAACGGGACCGCTAGTCAGCCCTAGGGCTCTCTGACGTGGTTGCAGGCACATTGCAGAAAGCTAGGGCAGGCTCCACTAGGTCGTTATACGTCTACAAGTGGAGATATTTTCAGAACTGTTGTCTGATTAAGGGTCGTGACCCAGCCTCTTGCCCTGTGCCAGTTATCTTGCAGTTTTTGCAAGAACTGCTCGATGCTAGTAGGTCATCTTCTACGTTGAAGGGTTATTTAGGGGCTGGTGAAGTGACTTTGTCTTTACAAAGGCCTCAATTTAGAAGGTACTGTATCTCGAAGGAGACACCTGACCCCGTGCCTCCTTGTTACAATTTTCAAAGAGGCTGCATTATCTGCAGTCACCCATGCCCACCTTTTTGGGGACTGTGGAGGTTGTCCATTCAAGATGATTTTTTATATATAATAAACATAACAGAAAAAGACAGACAACTTACAAGTACCTTTTAAGTAAACATAAAGTGCATTCAAAAAGAGAAAAAATAAAATAAACACAGAGAACAAAGAAATGTCTCTCCAGCACTTGCAAACAAAACAAGTGCAGAGAGAGAACAAAATAAAAATAAATTAAATAAAATATTCTTTTGACAAAAAAAGGTGCACTACTCCTTTTGAAATTAAAACATGAAAAAAAATATATATATAATAGAGTTTTGGGGATGTTTTTTTTTTTTTTTTTTTTTTTTTTCCCGACTATTGTTAACATGCTTAAAATAATTTCCATGTGATAATTTTTCAGGATATCAAAATTTGAATGATTATATACTAATTAAGAAAGTAGGGCCTGCTCCAGGAGTTGACTGCATTCATTTTAATGTTTTTACAGTGTATTAATTGGGATAAGGGCAGTAAATTAAGAGCGTCTTTATCACTCTACAAAGGGAAGGTATGCCTTTACAATCTGCCTCTTCAGTACTGCTAACCAAGGTCAACACAAGTTTGCAAAATCCCTCTGCTCTTCAGACGAAATGTATTGGTGGTAAAGTATGCATCTATCACTCTGACAACCAGTTAACACTCCAAGAGCACATGCTCTCACTTCTTAAATTATTAATTGCATTAAATACATTTTCATATTGTGGGCTATTTGCCACAAAGGGCTCTCTAGTAGGGAGATACTGTTCTCTCGCAGTTTAAAAGACATATATTGTTGTCAGTGTGGTTGGTGTTAGATAGAGAGAAACTTTGTTGTTTTAAAACTTGACTGAAATGCTGTAAAAGAACTGTGGTCTTTAGGATTTATAGAATCTGTTGACATAGAGAAACTAGAAACACAGTAAAATGATGTGTATAATAAACAACAAGCTAAAACAAAACAAATTGAAAGGTTATTAAATATCATTTGTGTTATATTTAAGCTGCCTGAACCTAATCTGCTGTAGATCACAATGGTGGTGTTTTGAATATTGTCAGAAACAACACAGGAGAAACCATTAGGAAGGTTCTTTATAAACATGCCTCCCGACCCACCCACAACCAAGTGGATCAGCTCCCACATCCCGTGTCTGTTCCCTTGTAGTCAACTTTGCAATTGAAATTGATCAGTATTGTGTCTGCATTGCGTAGAGGTGTAACAGGTAAAATAGATCTAGGAGAAGATTTAATAAGCTGATTGCTTATTTTAAACATGAAACGAAACTGCAGACTGTTTTGTAAATAAAAGAAGAAACAATGTTTATTCAGCGACACAGCCTTGCAACCTTCTGTGGCTCTGCTCCCCAGTGCATTGCCCTCCATTTATTATATATACTCAACCAATCAGCATCAGGTACATTTAGCACCATTTTTACCTTATTTGGCAATCATTTATATCATACAACTTAACACAGAATTAACCGATTTTTTATATATCCAACAACCAGTGTTTCTTTGTGATGCAGATTATGATAAATGAGATCAACCATCCCTGTTGGTTCTCTTCCAAACACTGCCTAAATGACAAAATGTTAACACTGTCAAAATCTGCCGAGTTATGTGCAAATTAAATGCATATGGGTTGAACACTGCAGTGGTTTTCTGACCTCTTGACCACTAGATTTTGGGTGTTTGATGTAACCTTAACCCATGTAATGACCACTATCATACTCACCTAAGGTTCATTGAGTAATTTGCTGCTTAGAAAGTTTACATGGCTCTTATCCATCTTTTGTTTTAGTTACACATTCTTAGAAAATGGAGATCAGCAGTTGGTTATAACAAATACTAATACTTTAGGAGAGGTACGCTTAAATTGTAACCTGAAATACATACATCAAACTGAGAACCAGACAGATCAATGGGGTACCGTATAAAGAAGCAGTTACACTCATCTACATTCCAGGTAGTCCAGAGGGGTAAATACACAACAGATAATTAGATTAAACTATTTGCATTTATTTAATCTTATTAATCAGTTGTTGGCTTAATACCATATTAGGCCTGGCCCTTCTCAAAGCATAGTCAGCATAAGAATAGGACAGCAAACATCAATGAATGCCCCATGGGCCATATCCCTTATATAACGGAAGAACATGTACACACGTAACATGATATGCAGTCTCAGCTATACAGGTTGAGTATCAAAGATAATAATAGTAATAATTAGCCCATCTCCATATACAAACCATAATTTATATTACATAACAAAGACAAATGCAGAGTGATTGTTTCCGGCACGGTTTTGTTTAAAGGTGTTTTGTCATCATATTTTTTTTTTTTCAGTGTCTGGTTTAAACAAATGTCCTGTTTGACCAGGGGTGCTTTTGAGTGTTCTTTGTTGTATCAGATAGGGTGGCAGAAGTCATGTTTCCTCAGGATCTGGACCAGTGATATATAGGATCTTTTTTCCTGTCTTAAAATACAACGCTTACAGTGATTAGAGCACCTGCTGTTTAGGAAAAATAGACAGTGGTGAAGCAACAAAGACAAATTGTGGGAAGGTGCACTAAGGCATTTTTCAACCTCTCTCCTCTCTCTATCTCTCGCGCTTTCTCTCTGAACGTTTTTGCCTGCTTGGCTTCTACTAATACTGTTGAATTAATTAGGAATTTAGGTAAATGACATAAGTGCCCTAATTTTTTATTTCTGCCATGAGAACAATTAGGCCATTAGAAGTAACAAATTGTCTGGCCCATGCATTGCCTGTTAAAGATTTTCAAGCTACATTATTTTTGACAAGGAAAAACAAATAGTTGTTTGGCCAGTTTTTTTTTTTTTACTGGTAGCAGATGCCGCATACCATCGTTTTTTTTTTTTTTTTTTTTGGTTTCCTCGATTGTCATGCCTCATTAGTGTATGCTGACTCTTGTGGATTTGAATTTCCTTTAGGAAAATAGTTATTTACTGTACATGAAATGCCCCATTTTTCTTTCATGTCAATTGCTAAGCATTATCCAACAGGAGTCAGGGCAGCACTTACAGTTTACTTTGAAATGTGTCATTTTCTGACAATAACCCTTTTGGTAGGAAGTGGGGTGGGTTGCCAATTCAGAATTTCAAAGTAGACTAGTGAGGTCTTTCCAAGCGCACAGGGTACGTGTTTTAAGCAAGCTCCCCTCAGTACCCACTCCAGAGAACCATCCTTCATGATGAGTGGTAGACATTTTCACTCATATGGGGGTCCATTTGGTTGCCAGGCTGTTGCCAGTATAGCACTCAGAGGGACTGAAGCTGCATCCGTGTGTTGTACATTCTGTTCATTACTGGCACCATTAACCCTAAGCCTGCCTGCTTGCCAGTATGTTTTTGGCTTAACTCTTTATGCTCCTTGGAAACATATTGAAGATCATTATAAAGCATTAGTGATATTTATCCCATGGCATATCCATGCCGCCAAACCAGATAACATTAAAAAGATGATGCGATGCTTGAGGTTTCTGTGTGGCCTTGCCACTGAAGGCTTGTTGAGTTTTTATGTTACAAATTACTAAAGAATTTTGACTATTTAAATGGACACGGTTTTGCAATGAGATGTCACTCACCTTTATCCTCTTTGACCTGGAGTTTGAATCTGTCCCAGGACTGTATGACCCAGGAAGCTGTTTTTTTTTTTTTTTTTTTTTAAAGGCCCATTATGTGGCCAAATAAGTTCTGTTGGCCCAACCCAAGTTCCCAGTGGATGTAGGTTGTTGTCATGAAGTAGCATTGAAATGATTGGCACTTATTGGCATGTAATTTAGTATTTCCAGCTCTGAAATGCCATATGGAAGGACTGCTTAAAGAGAGAGACTGTTAGAGCAGGGATTAGGAGAGAGTGGGTGTTGTAGTGCTTGAATAGGGTAACTCAGTTCTCAGCTATCTGGTCCTTTGCTGATTTACAAACATAAAGGTTGTGCTACAGGATACTACATATGCTGTAATTTGCTGTAGTCTTTTTTCTTTCCTTTATTCCATTCTTTGCTCAGGAGAGGAATGTCTGGACTGGTTGTTCAGGTTCACCTTCTTCATAAAAGATTAAATAAAAATTAGACATGTTAACATGCTTCATTGGTTCTGTTAATCCCTACTCTCTCATAAAGATGAGAAAAGCTAAATCTATATTTCTCCCTCCTAGTTTAAATAAACATTAATTAACAGTGAGTACAGCAGGGAATCTATCACTGCAAACAGCAGAGGCAGTAACAATCACAACCCTATAGGCCTTTTACTGCACTCTGATATCTCATCCGCCCTTGCAATAACACGTTATTTGACCATGAATCATTTTATAGGGAATGGAACATAAGCATGAGAATTGAAAAACAGATACATTAGCTGAATCAATAAATATATATGAAAATATATTTTCGCTTTGAAAAACCATCTTAGCCACTGTCTCATTCAAGCTGGACTGAACAGTGCAAGTTAAAAAATATAGCTGTAAAATATGGCTTGCCATGTCAACTAGCCAGTGCCTGCAGCCTGAAAGGAATTTTGAGCACTGGTTAGAGTAGTATTTCATCAACAAAATCATAAAATAAAGTCATTAAAATAAAGTAATGATTGAGCACAGTGGAACATTGGCAAAACCACCTTTCAGTTAAGGTAGCACTGGGTTTATGATGAGGCAGCATATATGTTATTCATATAAATTTGATTACAAATAATATGTAACCACAAGGATCCCTGGCCACATTGCCCCTATAGTGACTACTTCCAAACAGTGGCCCATTCTGTAATTCCAATGTCAGCAAGCCATTACATTAGATCATTTCAAAAATATGTATTGTGCAGAGGCAAGTGTCGTCTGGAGAACTTAAGTTATTGAAGGCTTTCCTGACTGAAGAGATATACTTTAGGGGTCTATACAATTTATCTGCTGTAATGGTGGCAGATCTAATGGTGGCAGGCTGCAGTCATTTAAATAATTAACAAGGACCCTCTCTGGTGTTTTATATACTGTTACAGGCAGAAATACACCGAAGAGACTTGTACAGTTAGAGGTTTTGTATCTAAACAGTGGCTGTATTTAGATTTGCCACTGTCTAAATTAATTGAATTGACTGTTTAACTAAACTATTTTTTTAATGATCTGCTACGGCTGTTTATTGTAATTAATTTGTTAAAGTGGTAAGTACTTTACAAAGATAACAAAAGCACAGCAAAAAATAGAATAGCACAACTACACGCAAGGATTTTTGGGAGGGAAAGCTGGGGTGGTTCTGTGGTCTTTACATGTTTCCTTATTCATTCAGGCAGCTGTAGAGTGTAAATGACTATGTGCCCATATTAGCTATTCATTAGCATTTCTATTGATGGGGCTTGGAGCCTTCCTGGCGTTGGACTTAATACAATCACTCTGTTTTCAAAATCTTCACTGACGAGTAGAGTTAATTTGATTATGTCCAAGAGGTTTTAGTTCATTACACTGTTTATTTAACAAACTGGAAAATGGTTGCTGTCAAGACCTTGAATGGCATTTGCTTTATGGAACTCAGCAAAGGAAGCAGCTTGTTTCGATGGCTTTACATGAGTGTGGAAACTTTATTGCTCATTATCTACAAGACCACGATGAAGTGACAGATGATTTATTGGGAGCAAAAAACGGTTTCAGTTGTGGACATTTTTATTCCTATAATATTGCTGCCTGTCAGCCTCTTCTTGCAGCCCAGGCAACTATAATGAAAACTCCTAGCCACAAAGCCTTTTGACTATCATTCATAAATGTCTACAGTTTAGATTTTGCCCCCACTTCTAATTTGATTCAATTCCCATTTGTTCTTTAAAAAATCAATTTGTTTAATTAAGTCATTTGACAGTACATTTTGAATTGTGTCCATTTTAAACAGCAATCTTAAATATGCCACATACATGAATATAGGCACTTTTTTTATTAAAGAAGGGCACATTAATTTGACCCTAGTTGCTGAGGCAGAATGTGGAAATTTGAAACATAAATTATAACAGCTTTAAGTGAAGCTTTCCCTCAAAATATATTTTGTGTTCAGTTTTAAGAGGTTTTCAAGTGGAATAGCAAATACTACAAAATAATAATATTCAGCAATGAATAATATATATAATTTTAATTACCGTAACTATGACCACAGTGGCAGTAAATTCGCCCTTGTCTTACTGAGGCAGATGCAAAGAAGCTTATACGTGCTTTTGTTTTTCCCGTATAGACTATTACAATGCTTTGCTCTCTGGTGTTTCAAAAAACATTCTTAATATGTCCAGAACTCAGTGGCCCGCATTCTAACTAAAACAAATTCTTATGATCACATCACACCAATTTTAGCTTTTGTGCATTGGCTTCCAGTGGAGTTCAGAGTGAAATTTAAAATCCTACTATTAACTTTTAATGCGCTGCATGGGTTAGCATCAAACTACATCTGTGACCTTCTTTCGCCATGTACTCCTATGCGTAGCCTTCGATCTTTTGCCTACCATCAGTACCTAGAACTAAGCAGCGTTCTTCTGTTGACAGAGCATTTTCCTTATTAGTACTTAGGCTGTGGAATGACCTTCCAAAGGTCATAAGGAACAGTGATACTGTTAGTATCTAAACTGAAAACCCACTTTTATAATTTGGCTTTTATTGTCTGACCTGTTATGTGTTGTTGTATGTATTTCTTGTTTTTCTTGTTTTATTGGACATTATGTCAGTAGTTTAAATTGCTTTTTTATTCTTTTGTAGCGCCTTGCTGTGCACGTGAAAGGAGCTATATAAAATAAAGATGATGATGATGATTATTATTATTATTATTATTATTATTATTATTATTATTATTATTATTATTATTATATTAAATGTTATAATGCTTACCTTTTTTTTTTTAATTGTAGCAAGCTGCATAGTCATCATGACCTAAAGCCTGACCCTAAATAATAGATGCATGTTATGTATTATAATTAGGGATAATTAAGAAATAAAATTTGTATTACTTTTCAATTTCTATTACTTTTTATAATATTTTCAGGATGGAAGGTACTTCTTGGTAGCGTTACCCACTTCACATTTATGTACCTTATAATAATATCATTTTCTACTAGCATTACCTTTTCAGTCACAACGTGATATTCACATTGCGAATAATTCCACATACTGGCATCTAGCTTCCTTGACAGTTTATTTGATAACCATATTCTATAACAACAATAAAAATGTGCACTGTGTATTGCATTTAGCAAACCTAATCCACAGACAGCCCTTAATGATTAAATATAATAAGGGTATTTCAGTTCCCCTGGGATTAATAAAGACAGTTGCTTAAAACTTTGCTATGCATCATTATGTCCAGGTAAATGCCAGTATGATGACATAATTGGTAGCTGGGTGTACAACACAACCTCTGTAAAATGTTACCCAGTAAAGGAAAACGTCTTGTAATTCATTATACATAAACACGACCGATGCAGTTATTTATCATTCCTGAAATGCAGTGCAAGAAGATTCCACTTAATGTTATTTTGTCATTCATTCCTGTATAACTTCTTTTAAATATAATCACAGGAACATTTGTCCACCATGAGTATTTAAAATTAATGTATTCTTTCTTTCTTTCTTTCTTTCTTTCTTTCTTTCTTTCTTTCTTTCTTTCTTTCTTTCTTGTAAATTCCCCATGGTTCAACGTTCATTTTAATTTGGATTTGCTTTGCTCGTGTCCCTAAACAACTGCTGCTACCCTGCTCTCCTCCCAAAACTGGCCTCATTATATAATGTACCCTGTCAATTTCATACACGGGAAAATATATGGATTTGGGTTTTAGGGTCACTTAGGCCAGTCTGCCATTAAACTGCCCCGCTTGCGTTATACAGTACTGGAGAACAAGGTGAATTCCATTTCTATTAACAGATTACTATTATACTGCCTTTATTAAAAAAAAAAAAAAAGAAAGAAACTGGTGTGCAGTGTGGAAAAAACAAAGAGCCGTTTTGTACCTGTTGAGCTTACATACATGCTTAGCCTTAGCCTAAGCATGTTGACCAAAAATTGCAAAACTATAATGATTATTTAAAGATTAGAGTTTAATTGAATCACATCACACGTTATGCTTTTCTAAATGTAGCATAGAAAGGGTTTACTGGTTAATGTGGTTCTGCTTGATTCATTTTATCAGTTTTAATTGCCTGTTTTAGGTCAATTTTGATAGCTCAAATCCCCATTTATAATTTAAATGTGTCATCTTTAAAGCACCGTATCCTTTCTGCCATGCTCAAATGCCACTGATCTATTAACAGTTACATCAGCCTGTTTCAGTGTGAGGCTATAACTTTTCATCAAATCAAATATTTATCAATACTAAAATGTAGCATTTCACTTTCAGACCAGTAAGTGCTCTTGACTGAAATCAAATGAAATGGCTTTGAAATATTTACATGGAGAGTCCTGATAAGGTCTAACATTACTCTACATTCACTCTCTCCAGGGATCCCATTTACAAGGCTTCATTGAGTCAATATGCACATTATCATTTTTTTAATTGTTGATATCTATTGACCACTTGCTATTCAGAAACTTTATCATTAGTTGATAAACATGATTGACAGTATACACCATCTTTCCCTTTAATGGCCAGGCTTAGGGATACAGGAAAATACATTAGCATATCTTTAAAGCAGTGTGAATTCTTAACATGTTCTCACTGCCTCTTCGCCCTTGGTAATTATCAGTAATTGTATGGTGATAAATATGAAGTGCTGGTACCCGCTTCTATTTTCTCTCAAACACAGTATAAATTAGTGTGGAAACCACAGCAATCTGAACGTTCACATGTTTCCAAAACTACTTGCTATTATTTTGGATTTAGTTAGCATTTTTTAAGATGTCATTATATTGACTGCTGGGAGAAATCGTGTCAAAGAAAAGGTTAAAAGGAATATCTTCTGTTACTGAGGACACCCTTTGAAATAAAATTCAGAGAAATATGAGAATTCAGGCAGTTGTAGTGAGCTATTTGCACCTTCACCAAAAATGTGTGCTTTGTGTTGAAATAAAATAGCACCCCTGGTAAAATGTGAATTTGCTGCACCACCAGGAATAGGGTTTAATAGGTTTAATAGGTAAATAGGTTTCATCAGACTGGTTAATGTAAGCAATTATATTTTTTGTGCATGCTTTCAAAAATAGCTACATTTGTCACAAACCAAAATTAAAATGTGCCCTTATTTCTGTTAATGTAATCTCTCTGTGATACCTATATAACTTCCATAGTTAGATTTATCTGCATAATTTGACCAATAGTGTAGTCTGATTATCAAGAGGCCATGAGTACAGTTATGGGAGGCACATAGCTTAAAAAAAAAAGGGGGGGGGGGAGATCGAAAACTACTGTTAATTATTATTTTATTTTTTTTGTAAGATTTGTGATTAATTATTTCCAATGATAACATTTATTATTGGACAGTTAGTCATAACCTTGTTTTCATTTGATTTTGGCCATTTTCAGCATTAATATCACACAGGGGTGAAATTTTAAGCATATATTTGACTTTAATGACAATCATTTGGGATTTACAAGAGGAATGATCTGCTCTTTTGCAATTTACATGTTAAATTCTGTAACCCCTGTGATAGTTCAGCCATTTGTGAGAAAACAGTTGGAGGTCTAGTGGTCTAATATTCAATGAATAATTTTATCTCACATTTAAAATCTGAATAATGTTATCTTTTATAAGCCTTATAGCCAAAACTGACTACAGTATTAGTCTCTGAGATGAATATGTTTATACAAGAAGCTACTGTTTCTTTTTATAATTAGTTCAACAATCCCTAGTTTCACATCATATAATGGGGTACCATCAAAAATACCAGTATTTCAAAATGTTGCTTTTATTTGAAATCTTATCAGCTAATTTACTTGTAAAAAAAAAATCCATCAGAAGATAGTACATATTTCTGAATTACTAATATTAACCAAGGGATACACATATAGGATATAGTGTTTTTGGTTTTCTCTAGGAAACAGTAAGGACACTAAAATGGAATAGTTAGTGTAGCACATAATTTGGAATCTCAAACACCCTGGTCACTACTTATAAAAATGGTCTTCAGCAACACCTTTAAAACAATGTTAGCAGAGCAATGACATTTAACAGTCCCTTTACACGAGGAATTGCTTGTAATCTGTCAAAACACAGGCATTTACAGGTAAACAGAAGAAAGCAGTAGCACAAGTCACACCTCGAAGCAACTTGATAAATCACATAATAAGCATGCTTGTCTTTACAGTGATTACAGTAACTTCCATTGTTTAATGAGAGGGAGAGGGAGAGGGAGAGGGGGGGATTTGGTGTTTAGCATGAGGAGAACACGCTGAAGGTGGTGTATGAGAGCATAAAACATGTTCCAGCTCCATACTTGCCTAGTTTATTAATGCCACCCATAACTGGATACGCTCTGAGGGGTGTACTGTATGCAACAGATCATTAAAACCTCTTGTTAAAAGTCAATGCAAAGAACAGGACTTTGCCTGCTCAGCAGAAATCAAGACTTGAAATAGTCTGGCTCCCAATGTCAGAAGTTTGGATAGTTTCATCTCCTTCAAGTGTGTGTTGCTGATATGCACTGCACAGTAAAAGCATGCTTGTCACTCTTATTGTGTCTGGCTATGGGATTTCCTTATGCTCAGTCCTCCATTACCTAATATTGTTTGATGAGAAAGAAGTCTGAAGCTGAGTGAAATTGTTCATATAGTATGGTGTTCAGATGTCATGAGTAATGCTCATTTTAGTGGGTCATCGTTAAAAACAAAGAATTTAGTAAATGTAAATACATTATATTATCACCTACTGAGTACTGTGTGAATTAACATTATTTTATTTATTATTATTATTATTATTATTATTATTATTATTATTATTATTATTATTATTATTATTATTATTATTATTAAATACAATGTTATTATTTGTAAATTTAGAACTAAAAAGGGTACAATCCACTTGCTGTTGTCTGGCACAGTGCAGGGATTCACCATAAGACCTCAAAGCTTTGTGATAGCACCTCAGTTCTCAAGCAACGATTCAAATTGTGATGATTGTGAGGTGTATATTTGATGTATTCTAATTTCCACGGGGGCCAGTTGAGACCACCAAACTCATTTCACTTGTGACTTGAGCCAGTGTCTCCAGAGATGCCGATGGTAGAATTATTTCAGACAACAATTGTATATACATTGCAGATATAGTGAACAGTTTCTTTGTATCTGCTTGCAAATATGGACCCAGGTAAAATATTAAATAAGGGGTATACATCCACTGTAGAAACTCCCCTAACCCACAGATGTTACCAGAATCTGATCACAAACATTGTATTCCCCTGCTAACCTCTCTCACTGGTTTAATAATAATCGTTTTTGCCAAGTATCTAACAATGGGGAAGAAAGAAGGAAATGAAAATATGAGGTTTTGACGATCACTATCTTTGAAAAGACACAAGGAACCTAGAGGGAGGAATGAGGACTCAGGGTAATCTATGTGCTGAAATATTTTTGCTTTTTTTTCTAGAAAATGTGCAATTTGGTCAGGCAGAAAAAATTGAACAGAGCCTTCCAAGCAATAAATCACTGGATTGCTGGTGACATTCATACAATGCGGATATAGTGTTAACTGTGTGAGTCAGACAGCCCTTACTGCACTCAGCCTGTTCCTAGGAGGTGACCTTGCCACGGTGTAGTAATCAATCATTCTGGCACAGGACACACTGTTTTTGTTTAATATTACACTATTGGCATATACAGTAAACAAAGTGCAGAGGAAATTTGGAGCACTAGTAGTCTAGGAGGCATGCTGTAGGATAATGCTGTCTGCTATAGTACAACAGAATGCCCATTGTACATCTGCCCCCTAGATTTTTTTTAAATGTTTTTTTTTTTTTTTTTAATTAATGGTTGTGGCAAAGTGGTTAACAGTGTGCTGATGCAGGAATGCAGCAGTGATCAATGAACATACAGACAACGATAATCCAGGTGCAATGATACTTTATTTGTACAATCCAAAGTCTGATGACAAAACGGCAGTAAACAATTACAATGAAAACAGGCAATACAGCGGCGTGTATTGCTCTTTTGTAATCCATGGGTTGGTCCCGAAATAACAACATTCCGTTTCCTAAAGACCCATACATATCACAAAACACAAACACAAGTCCACAGTGAGTGATTTAGTGCTTGTGGTGTAAATGCAGTTTATCGTGAAGCAAGTGCAGTGATGTCTGGATATGTGCTGGCCCTTGGTGTCAGCTCCGGATCGTGTTCAGCCGTCTAATAATAACAAACAGTAATTCTTTAGACACGACAGAACAAAACAAACAAAACACTCACAATTACAATACACAGTCTCCTTCCGGTTCAGCTATAACCATACAAAGGAACGGATCACTTCACTGCGCCCCCATTGTACCGTCAATCATGACACCTTGGTTAACTAGTGCAACCGCCCCTCCAATCCGCAGCTGACATGTCGTTTCCCTTCCGGGTCGATGATTTGGTGCATCATAGCTCCGCCCCCTTTCTAGATGACCTACTTCCGTCTAACCCTAGGAATGAATTGTCTGCCCATCCAGTCCAGGGCACTCTGTTCCCTTTACACAGCGCTCTCACAGACTGGGAGATTGATTTATCACCAAGAGTCACCCTGTCTCTGTCACAATGGTTTATAGATTAATTTAAAGATTGATGACAATGAGTAACTCCAGTGTTAAATAATAGTACTTTTTAATTAAAATGCATGTCTTGAATTGAAACACATTTTTATTTGTTTTATAAATGAGTGGGGGGGGGGAGTATTTTTTTTACTTTGTTATTACAAGTTATAATTTTTTACCACCTTCTTAATAGTGTTTATTGCTGTAAAATTAAGTTTGTATTGTAATAATTTTGTATACATATTACTGCTTTTTAACAATCATAGGCAACTGCATTTATTTTAATGAGCAACTGTCCGTGGAATACAGTTTACTTCTGTTTTCAAGGTAAGCCAAACTTAGGGCTGGGAAAATAAGATGCTGTGCAGTAGTGCAATCCACACAAGTGCCTCAGACTGTGCTCCCAAAGCACAGTTTAGTGATTGTGTGATTCCAACACTAAAGCCCAGCAGAGGTGATCTGCTGGCTAGGAGATGCTTTAGAATGACAGTAAAATATCTTGGGGCTAGATATATAGAAATAACTAGACTACTAGTAATACAAGATTATCTTCAGTGAGAACCAAGGTTTTTCTTCTAGTAAGGTGTTCTTCATGTACCCTAATGTTTGGAATATAATGTGCACTGTGTATAACACACACCCTGTGTGTAAGACTGGACTGAGCAGCCATCTCTTGTATAACATGTATCTCTTGTATACTAACCTGTCAAAAACCCCATATAACACTACTGTCCAAGTATACTGCACAGCTATAATACACAACCCATATATACCCCATAGAAGTTATCCCAGTATTCTTGTAAGGGAGTGCTTTGTTGTTAACCCTTTACAGTCCATTTATTCAGACGTTAGGTCCAATTTATTTTCACACGCTTTTTATTTTACACGTGCTGTTAAAACAGGTTTAAAAGGCACTGAATTGCATAAGCACACTTAGTACTGCATCTCCAGCCAAGCCCCACCCCTTGTTCGCTGTATTTTTCACATACCTCTTTATAGACGTGCATACTGATAAATCCTCTCCTGATCACTCATTTTATCACCAAACTCCTCAATAATGCGATTCAAGTCATTATTTTATTACTATAACATCTCAAAAAGCTCTGCAAATGTCTGTCATATTCTTTGAGCGCTGGATGCAGAAGCAGCTATCTCGTTTGTTTATGTCTGTGTTATCTATGTGGTGGATGGGGCTATCAATACGCCCTTTTTTCAGCTTTATTTGGCTCCTATCGGTCTCACTTGGCCATTCAAAGATTTTCTCTGCTTTTTTCCTCAGAAAAAATGACTAGAGACCTGTGCTTTACGTCTTTTTGATGATGGCGGACACAGTCCGACATCGGACTGGAAAGGGAAAATTGTAACGTCAGACCTAGTGCGGCATAGGACCGCAAAGGGTTAAACTATGGTACTTTCTGGTTAAAAAAAACAGTACAGTAATAGAATAAACAACCCTGTACCCAAGAGAGAAAATTGACCAATGAATTAATGGGCCTTAACTAGAGCATTTTCATATTGCAGTATATAATATAGTGGCACATACTGTTTTCAAGTCCTGGAAGAAACCAGAGCAATCCTTATAGTAACAGCTTTAGCTGAATCAAATGCACAGCAGGCCTGTTGCAGGCCTCGTTGATAGACAATAATAAACAGATGGAAATATAAAGAATTGGCTTTACAGAATACTGTATACACAAACAGCCAGTTTCAAAGGTACCGATTTAACACTAGTCTTGGACTGCATTATCTAAACTAACATTGGGTGGTTCAGGATTACTGCTAAAAAGTGCCCAAACTAGGTAATGATTAGTTATATTTGATGTATTGTTAGGTGTATTTCATTTGTCAGTGAAAAAAATAAAATAAACATACTAAATTGAACTGTCTGCGTGCACAGGATCTTTTGTAAGTTAAAAATAGGTCATTCATTTCTTGAAAGTTATATTACAAATATCAAAACTGTAAATCTGGTAATATTATTTTGTAAGTGGGTTAATCATTAATTTGTAGTAGAATATCTGTAGATTTGTGTTGTTCTTGTTGTTGTTTTAACGTAAATTATAAACAGTAAACTACTGTAACACACGTAAAAACACAGAGGACTGAGCTGCCTATACAATTCCATCAAAGGAATTGCATCCTATATCTGTCCAATGTCTGGAATAATTTGGGAATGGTTATTTTCACCCTGTGCATCATTGCAGTGTGGCACCTCCTATAACAGTAATGGGTGTCAGGCACTATTTGGACTAGGCAGGATTAAGCCATCACTCCCATGCTGTTTCTTAATTTATTGCTTCAGACATTTTCATATCTGATTCATTTTCACCTACTGCACTGCCGCTCGGCAAAGTTCTCAGTCTCTGCAACTCTCTGCATCATGTGATCTAAGAATACCTGGCACCGTGAAATGGCTTTCATCTCAGCGAACACCTCAGGTACAGTCCTCAGAGAGAGAGAGAGACTGCATTCACTCTGCAGAACAAGGGAATATGTTTCAACTCTCTGTACACAAACACATCGAAGCAATATGCTAAGGTGTGATTTAGAAGCCAAAATATTAGCTTTTTAGTAAACAAGAAAGGAAATTGTGCTGCCTCTTGATATCACAGTGCTAGACATCTTTGGGTAATAGTGTTATTTCCTCATGAAAATAGAGGGTCACCACTGCTGTTGAGAATTTACATTGGCAATGTTGTTCGAGTTTTTGTTTGGTGATTATGTTACCTGGTGAAAAGGTGGTTATTTCTGTGTGTAAATTGGATGTAGTATTTTCTGTAGTTTAGCCCCAGGCTCAGTATGAGATATTGATTGAGTTGGATGCAAGGTTAGACACTGAAGGAGTGTGGAGAAAACTCAAGGCGGAAGACAGAGCTCTTATTGGCACTATTTATTTCTCGTAAAAGTCCATCAGGAATTGTGAAAAAAGTGACTAAACAGAATAAATAACTTTACAGTGGCAGGTAAGACTGGGTGCCTGAAAAAAAACAGGGAGTGCTTGGACGAGTAAGACTACAGTTGTAGAATAATTGTCATTAAATTAGTTAATGATAAGTCATCATCGGCTTTGCATGAAATGAACACGCACACACAAAACAATGTCAGTGTGAAAGCTTGAAATTTGCATTGCATGTTAGCCTCAACAGTATGAGGAATGGACACAGCAATAAATAAATTCATGGTTTCAGAGAGGAAAAGAAAAACTATAAGGTAAAATAAGGTTAATGGATATTAAAGGGAAAGCAGTATACAGTAAACCCTGCCCCACTACACAACATTCA
>NC_054543.1:5092270-5102270 GCF_017654505.1 Polyodon spathula
GTAATGTTCTATCTTAGTTACCAGCATTTTGATGTTATGCCTGTCTGCTTTTATGTCCTGTTATGTCTCATCTTCCAAAAGTCAAGTTACTACCAGCAAACACGATAAGATGTTAGTTACCGGATATAGACTGACTACCTACTGGGAAAGAAAGCTTGCTTTCCAGAACGGAATAATTTCCAGCTGAGAAGCACTGAATTGTCGCAAAGGAGAAGAGGCTTTTCGATTTATTTAATTGAGCGTCAGTTGATTAAATAAGTACTTAACCGGTGTGTTTGTTAATAACAGTGGTGATTATATTTAGTTAACAAAAATGTTTGTTTTCATACACTGATTCTTGAAAATGTACAGCTTTATATGTGTTCTCTAATTTGCCTATAAGTAAATTCATTGGTATAATAATACTGTTTAATGACAACGGTTGTTTTCATCTTCCAGCCAAATGCTTACAAGGATTTCAGGCAGAACTGCAAAATAGTGGTAATAAACAATGTAATCATTGCGTGCCACCTAACACCTTAGTGTTGATTAAAATATAGCAAAATGAGAGATATATTAATATGCATTAGTGTCTGGTATTAAATTCAATAACACTTAATTGACCTAATTGTATAGTCCCTCTGCTTCATTCTCTCACAAACACACACAACTCTGTGTTAACAGCTATATCTCCAGCACCTGCCCACTTAGTGAAAAAAGCAGGGAATTCCTCATTTTTCCCCAGTACACACTTAAAGGTAAGCACTTTTCCCTTTGTGAACTGGGAGTTGCTACTGTTTTCATTGATATCTGCATTCAGTTATGTCATAGCAATTGCAAACTGTGTAGCTTTTGTTTGAAATAAGCTAATAAGACCCTATTATTTTACAACACAATCCCCCCAAAAAGATATTTGTAAAATTTTGAAAAGTGAAAAACTTTTTTTTTTCTTCCTCAGACCAAGTTGATAAATTATTTTTCATTTAACATAGCGTGTGGGGAGAGAGAGTGATATTTATGGAGTGCAAAGCACTGTGAGGCTTTGCGGAAAACCACATATATTCAGCTTGTCAGAAATCATCTTTATGTTTACTCTTTCAATCCCTAGACTGCAGCTTTCTAAATCTAATTCTTTCATTAGCCCATTTCACTGAATATATAACAGCCTGAGGTCTGAAGTAGGAAAATATCTTGAAAATACATTAAAAAGTAATTTTTGTAGAAGGCAGGAGGTAGGATCTGAACTCAGGATCCATTTGGACAAATAGGAAAACCAGGACCCAGGTTGTGTATTTAGGTTAAAGGCTCTTCTAATTATCTTATGTAAAGAGGGTATACTGTATTCGGGAACTGAATCTCAATATATGAATGTGTTCTAGGCATGTTGACATTAAAATGATTATTATTATTTTTATTTTTTTTACCTGCTGAGAATTTCGGTTTCTGCCAAAAACAAAATGCTTTCAAACTAACTCTTCCAGTGGAACCCTTCAAAATGATCAACATGTAATTCTCCCTGGGGTTATGCATCATTAGAAAACGATTGAGTGCGAACAGCCAATCAGCTTCCAGATTAGCAGGCTTCTATTTTGCATAGATGCCCACTGGAACGTTGAAGTGCTTAACTGTGAATTTAATTTTAAATCAATTCGCGCAAGACATTCTAATCTACAACTAATCTGATAACATAAAAAGATACTTAAACATACTTTCTGACGCTGGTCTTAAGACAAGTGAAATCATGTCTATGACAGTACACCGCTACTGGAGACAGAAAAGATACGATTGGTACACAATTCTGTCATCAGCTGGATCCAAACAACACCCTCACTCAAAAACAGCCAGTCTGACTCAATACTACATGGACTATTTAACAGTTGTACATGTCCAGATAAATTGCTATAAGAAAGAGTAAGACCCCAATAAATAAATGTTATCCAAATAATAATAATAATAATAATAATAATAATAATAATAAACATTTTCACTACCTGTGTCGTTTTTCTATTCTGATTATGTTAGGGACTATTTTCTTCAGTGGCAGGTTACCTGGCGAAATATCAGAAGTTCAAGGTAAATATAGGTTTTAAAGTTTTTTTTTTTTTGTTTTTTGTTTTTTTTTTTTAATAGAAAATAAAGAAATAAATAATTTTCTAATAGCGATAGAGCCCTCTCGATCCGGGCTCTACCATGTGGTAGATGACCTTGACTTTCGTTGGCGCTCTCGTCAACGGATCGGGACGCATAACTCCAGTCGCAGTCATCCAGAATGCTTTATATTTATTAAACAATGTGCTACATGGGTCAGTTCTGACGTGGTTAAAAATAGCTAATGTATGTATTTATTTACCAGATTTTGCCATGTTTTTTGACCTTTTAATAAACTGTATTATAAAGAGTTATGCAGTCTTATGAAGGGTGCAATAAAACCAGTATTGTTTTTGTGTGTTAACTCTAGCCCTTTGGTGACAAAAGTGGATGTCGTAAAACATGCCTTCATTTACAGAAGTAATCAATTTCCTAGAACAGTCAGAAGCTAGTTTTAAAAATAGCTTTGTCCTTTTCTTAAAAAAATAAAATAAAAACTTAAACAGACAATGACAGAGAAACATAATCGACTCCCTCACAAACAACAGCCTATCGAGATAACGCCTAGAGATCCTAAATATCAAATGTGTGACCAAATTTAGTTTTATACATGTATAAGTAGGTATGGTCATTGCAGTTTTCCCATTTATAATAACGCTGTGTGTGAATGGAAAGAGGGTCTCTTTCTATATCCCAGAGCTGATGCAAGGTGGTTGTGCATCACCGTCTTCACCCACCAGCAAGCTGAAAATGAAAGATGGCAGATGCAAATGAAATACAACTTCTAAAACATGCAACATGCTGTGGATTTAATTGCGTGGTTTTGCTAATTCATAGTGAGGCATCGTTATAGTGTCAGAATTGTTGGCTCATGAAGCTTTCCATTTAACAACAATAAATAAAATCATTATAAAACAAATATTGATAATGTACTAAACTGACTACTGTTTAATAAAAAAATGAATTCTGGCTTTTCCAATGGGGGTTCCACGTTGTGACTCTATTTTAATTGATTTGTATTTTTAAATTAGTAAAAGCATGTTACTGCAATCCAGATTGGATGGTTCTTATATTATTTGATTGATTTTCAAGATGTACAGATAGAAAGCAGACTTTGCATGTCCCGTTTGAATGGCAAATGAAAGGGCCTATCGGCAGCTCTGATTTAAAGAGTTCAGTAATACCTACCAATAGGCAGGCATATCCCATAAGTATGTTGTTGGTCGTCTTCGAATTGAAAGGGAACAGACCAAAACACTGCTCCAAAGCATCCATTTCCGGAATAACATTCAATAAATCACAACCTCTTGCTGAGCAGATTACCAATTAAACAGGTTAAACAGTCTTTAAACTAAAGGTTAAATTATTGAATTATTATTTCACAGCTCATGTCAAGCACCTGCCTCTCATTCAAAGATAGGAGTCTTTTTTTTCAGCCCTTAAGAGAGACCTGTACAGCATAAACTTTTTTTTTCTTTTAAATTTCTGTGTGGATCTGTTTAGCATTCAGCTAATAGATTCCCATTCTGCGTGCTCTCTGTCTGCTTTGCTCAGCAGCAAACATCAATATGACTGCCAAGAGGGGCCCTTCAGTTAAACTCAAGGAACTTCTTCTGGAGCCTTAGAATGACTGACACACCCTTTGTGATTAATACTGGAACCTCATTAAACCAGAAAAAAATGACTTGCCCGCTTAATTCACTTTATCTTTACCAACGTGACCCCTAAATCTTCCCTGTCTGTCTCCTGTTGAGACGACTGATTGCCTTTAACCTCATCTTCTGATTTGTTTCAATTAACCACCTCTAATAATAGGATCTGGTATGGCAGTAAACGGGTTGCTTTTGCCCTATTTTAGTGTTCACTGAAAGTCTTTTAATGAATAAAATAAAGCCTGCATGGCTATATTGCCATTGGTTTTGCATTTTAGCCTCTATTTTCCTTTTTAATCCACAGAAAACTCTTTATTTGTTAGTGACTTGTCAGCTATTTTAACAACTTAAAAGCATTAATCTTGTATAGGACTGGTAAATCCAGTCTTTCTATTTTATACTTTGAAGTTCTACTACTGTAGGCAACAGCGACAAAAACTCTGTTTAAACCTGCCAAGTGTAAACTGGTTATTGAAGTGTGCATTTATTAAAATTTCATGTCACTGATCTTTTGGGCTGATGACAAATGCAGCAACACACTTCAGAGGTAATGAGAGTTTAGAAAGGATGCCATTCAGTTTACAAAGAGAGGTCAGGCACACAGTAATGGAATCCTTTTCAACAGGGTCCTCTTGAGCCATGCGTACAAGGGGTAGATGTACTAAGATGGGCCAGTTGCAGAGGAAAGGCAGTTTAATCCCATCAGATTCTATAGTGGGGCCCCAACCTTCACCCCCAAAAAGCTTTTCATAGTCATACAGTAGCCTTACTAAACCGGACATGTTTGTCCAACATTTTGGTTATATCATAAAATTTTAGTGTGTACATTTATAGTCAACAGGTACACAAATTTATATTTAGTAACACGACTTTATTGTGAAATCACACTACATAAAACCCATCCGATGTATAACATAATACATTTTTTAAAATAATATTAGACATGTCATAATAAATCTAATCAATACCTATTAACTTTATTGATTACTTTAGTCATGTAACAAAATAAATCAGATACCATTGTGTTTTATTTAGTACTATGACGTGACATGTGAATAACCACATGTTACGCTTATTTTCTAATAAATTTTAACTTTGATTTTTAAATCCCAAAAATTAAAATTAATAATAAAAATTGAACTTGATTGCCTACACACAATGTGTTTATATATTATATATATATATATATATATATATATATATATATATATATATATATATATATATATATATATATATATATATAATGTATGTATGTTTTGGTTGTTTTTTTATTGGACATTATGTAATAGGTATCTTCCTAAGCTCTGTGAGAATGTTCTTGATCTCCAGATAAGGATGCAGACATAAGGATTAGGATAAGGGTGCCTTTCTTCAATGGATTTATAATTCTGTCCTCTTGCCTTCTTTAAATAATGAGAAGAGGTTCTCGTCTCACCACTGTTCATACGAATGGGTGGGAATCCGGATGAATCATCTTCTTGTGTACCATTAGATAACCCCCCATGGCCCACCGGAGTGGTTGAGCAGCTGACCACAATCTTCATGGTGTCCAGTGAATGTGCTGTATGTAGTCAAAACTATAAGTGAGTCTGTCCATTCGCTTGTAGTTGAAAAGGGTTAATTTCAATTTTTAAATACATACGGAAGCCCAATATGGGGTCTAACATAGTGTGATGGTGTGGTAGGGACTTTAATGCTGCACAGCAGGTGCACTCATTATGTTCTTTATATGTGAGGAGATGTCAACTTAAAATTGATCAAACCCTTCCTTTGAAAACATAAATGCCAACACCTCAGCGACACACTATAAACAAGACTCTCACAAAACAATAATGATACTTATCAGTCACCCGTCTTGAGTTTGCTTGTAAAAAAGAAGAAAAAATCTCCAGCTTGTATGTTATTGGAACTCAGAAAACATAGATCTTATTTTTTTTCGTGGTACTGATAATTCACTCACAGCCAGAGATTGATGACTACGAAAAGTCCATAAAAGATGTTACCACTATATTTTCTTCTTATGATTTATTTTATCATGTTGTCAAGGTTTGGAGAAAACAAGAAACAAATCAATGAATGTCATGCTTAAATATTAAAGAAGGCTCTAATAGACATTTTCATTCAGACACCTTGTTTGATCCAGTGGCTCACAGAGGAACACTGGTAACAATGCTTTTATTTCCGTTCTAGCTTGAGAAATTTAATGAGCTGGGCTACAAAGCACTATTCAGAAGAAAAATAAATTGATTGTCAAAAACACATTGACCTGTATGACCACTCATGTCATATTTTCATTTTAGTAAGATAATTACCACCGGTGTCAGATCAGTACCTTCTAAAGTGACCAAGACTTTCTTAGTTCATTTACTTTCTTTTAATTCTAAATGATTATAATTACCTTATTTCTGTATTCTCCAACTGCCTCACAAGTTAATCGGTTTGTGCATATCAGCCATCAGTGGCAACATTTTGAGTTTCTAACTCACTTTGTATAGTAGTCAAGTCATATTTACTGTGTAAGACAAAAGGAACAGTTGCTGTAAATATCTAATTGCAACAGAAAACAACCAATATATACTTTTATTGGAAAGCATACTGTTACATTTCATTTTCCTTGAACCTCTATTACTGGGTGCCTTTTGGGAAAGCTGACTGTGTTTGGAACCTAATCTATGCCAGCTTCTGGACAAGTAACAAATACCAGTTGAAATCATGCCCTGGGTCATTTTCACTTATTGGCTGTTAATAAATGACCTTGCTGTTTGTGGATCTGAATATCAACAGCTGCCCAGTTTAAAAGCTGCTGTGTGTGTGTGTGTGTGGGGGGGGGGGGGGGGGGGGCGCGGCTTGTGTGTTTGGGGTTTGTTGTGCTAATGAGTGAACCTCTAAACTAAAGAGAGCAAAATTCTTTCAAAGTTGACCCATATGTCATTTTGTTTTGTCTAAGGAGGCTTCAGCAGCTGGAAATGCAAGTTATTAAAAATAAATAAATAAATAAAAAATACAGAAAATATCTGTATGGTTATGAATGCAAGGACCCTGACATCGCAGGTCTCAGCTAATGACCCTTCATTCTGACCTCTTACAATATGTTTCCACAGGCAATTCCATAACTCTCCAGCCAACATTTAAATGTTTCCTGTTTGACAGCCAGGAGAGAGGAAGTTCCACATCACTTTGGAGCTGTGGTGTTCAAAAGCGTGAAATGCCAGTGCGCTGGAACCTGTATAATTTATATTATGTTTCATCACCTCGACGTACAAACACACATGGTGAAAGTCGATTTTCTTTTGTTTTTTGTCTGCTGATATCTAGCATTTTAGGCAGAGGCAGCGGCCAGCCGCTGTGTTGAAGTTTATATGCTGAGATGTTTTTTGCCGCTGTGTTGTTATTGGAATGTGTGTGCTGATGCGGACTGTGAAACTGATGAATGACCAACAGTGGCAGATTCATTGTCCGGATCTTAGTGCAGCTGTAGAGGAAACTAATGGCTAGCAGGGACCACTGAGGTCTCTGAGCTAATACCTGCCTCTTCCATCACAAAACCTTGGGCGTTTTTTTCACACCCTGCCAACTGAAAGTCGCTGGCTTCCCTGCTGATCTCTTAGTATCTAGTGGAACCCGGGGCACTGGTGGCAGACTTTGTGACTGTATGTGTAGCATCTGTCGTCTAGGCGTGCTACTGTCTTAGCTGCCTGGCTGTAGGGGGACATTGCTGGGCATTCATCCCCCTTGGCTTGTTTTTCGACAGGACAGAGGTACCCCATGCTGCTCCATCTCCAGCCTGCTTTGGCTAGCCCGCCTCTGTCTCTTTGCTAAGCATATGGTTTCACTTTTCTCTTTCTTCATGGGGAATCACGACAGTTGAGGCATAAACTGCCTTTTTTTTATGCGTCCCTCTCAGAAAGGTTGCATACTATGAAGAAGGTCCAAAAATAACATCGGTGTGATAAGTCATTAGTCATTTTTCACTGTACATATGTTAACTTGACCCACCGTATGTTAATTCATGCAACATTGGCCTCACATATGGCTGCAATAGGAATCCCAACTGGTACTTCCTCCTGCATGGTGCCTCATTACAGAGGAAACATCCCAGAGCTTCATCATTAACACTTAGGTGAAGTTCGACTTCCAAATTACTTCATTGCCCTAAGGTCAACATAAGGGCAAGGAAAGGGTGGCAGGAATGTAGGGGGAAATGTCTATCAAATCAATCTTGGGCACAGTAAATTTGATGTATAGTTGTCACTAGATGGCATAAGGAAAGCAAATTTGCCTCATGTTTCGGAGCTTTATGTATTTTGTCATTAACGTAATGCCTTGCTGTGGCTGTTGCTTTTACAGAAGATAGCCAAGTCAAGTGCAAAAGGCAGGATTCAAAATCTTGAGACATTACAATATTAATGAATAACTCTCATTGTATGCCAATACACATTAACACTGAAATAAAAATAGTTTACTGGTGACCATGAACCTTTTTGATGTGTTTTTTTTTTTGTTCTTTTTTTCCCTCTGGCAAATCTAGGTTCTGCTGTTATTTTAACTTATACTTGCTATTTTTTTATCCCTCTTGTTTCTGCTTTTTAAAATGTACTGTATGATTAGTTATTGTGCAAGATTCTTGATTGACAGCCCTGAAGACTGAAATCCTCTAAGTAGACCTCTTCTTTTCCACCGAGTACTGCGGGCGATCACAGTGTGCACTCCCTCACATGGATCTAATATCAGCCTTGACCTGCAGGCTCTACCCTTGAGAGGGTGGGAGCTAAGAACAGATACAGTGCCTATCTAACGCTTGGCACCTCCGCTAGGCTGTTGTGAAAGGTGCCAATTAGTGCCAGTTGTGATTGCAGCTTTGTGATGTCGAGGCCTGTCATCATGCACTGGGCTGAGACCAACAGAATGCATGGCATGAGAGTGTCTAAACAGCCAGCAGTCAGAGATGACATTCCATCACCAGTGACCCAGGCTGGAATTTAACCAGTGACCTGAATGTCAAAAGGCTTCATATACTATGATCATTGTATTAGCTTCCTGGTTTTTATATTGTCAAACGTCAGACTTTTGTGCTTAACCTCCACAAGGTGGTGCAGCTAAGACCTGATAAAACTCATTCTGAATAATATTTTTTTTATTATTTTTAGAATCTGACTGGATGGCTTAGTGCAATACTTTTTGAATCTTAGTATTTTAATGTTGATAGTACCATCTGAATTGCTGTTAATCCTAAAACATGTCATTGGAATTCATTATGAATGTTGTAGCCACTATGTTTTAAGTTTCTGCATACAGAAGTAGTAAGCTATTTAGAAGATTTGCGTTAAATGTTCCATTTTAAGCTTACTGATATTTAAAAGAAGGACCTGTCTCCTAATATGCCATTCCTATCACTATGCAGAGACATTGCCTCCTGAATATATGCATACCCCAATATTAGAAACTTTGGAGGTACAGTATATTTTGCTCACTGCAAATGCAAATGCAAATGTTCTGGGGTGTGTCAATCACCTTCTCAGCCAAACACTTCTGTCCCTCTATATTTTTCTCATTTTTTGAAATGATACCCTCTTTCTGAGCGCATCAAATGTGTATCCCCCACACCCCCTAATTACTTTGTAAATACAATTATAAATATTCTACTGTACATGGAGTCTGCATTTACTGTGAAAGGGGGGTTTTTAACTTTCCCCTTAAAATAGTTACTATACAATACCATATAATAAATGCACTTTTAATAAATCTTGATTTCACTCACAATGCAGCGATAACAATGTCAAAAACACTTAAATATTATATTTCTTTATTGCAACATTATTATTATTATTATTTATTATTATTATTATTATTATTATTTATTATTATTTATTAAAAATTTGGAACACCATTCCTAAAGAGATCAGGGATTCTGCCATTCTTAATGCTTTTAAATCTAGCTTAAAGACCTACTTTTATAGAAAGGCATTTTTATGACTGTTTTTATTTTCTGTTTTGTTTGTTTGTAAAGCACTTTGAGATGTTGCTTTTAAAGGCGTTTAAAAAAAAAAAAAAAATTATTATTATTATTATTATTATTATTAATATTATTATTATTATTATTATTATTCAAGGTTGCAATTGGATACATTTTGTTTCATAATAAAGAGGATTTTTAGGGTTCTTGTTTTCTGATTGTCAGGATATTTCCTTGTTGACTTATGACTTTTTAAAACTGAAACGCCTCTTTTGTGTGTTTGCATAGAGCTTCAGAAGTGGGCCAAAAACGTGCAGCCCTGTTT
>NC_054543.1:5104770-5107270 GCF_017654505.1 Polyodon spathula
TCTCTTCGTAATGAAGCAGTTAAGAGGTAAAAGTCTTAGAAGAAAAATAAATTGATAAAAAAAACAGGATGAACTGCTTTTAGGTCTTCACTTGGAACTCAAAAGTTTGGATCGTTGTCCATAGTGATTTGAAATGCCATGAAGTCCCTTCCAAGGTGGTTGTTGGAAATTCCAGAATTGATGCAGAATAGACCTTTGTCTTCCCTTGTGCGGTCCAAGACAATAAGGAATAAGGTGGAGTGACTCACAGAGGTGTTCCATTCCCTTTTTTCATTTGGAGATTTAGAAATTACATTTTATTTTCTTGAACACTAGATGTCAGTACGCATAGCAAACAAGCATGGTTAAAAACAATTTAGGCACACAGTACGTTTGAGGCTTCAGAATGGTTTATTTTTTGCTTTGTAACTGTAACAGGTTTATTTTCATTGTTTTTATTTATTTTTTTAATAGTGTTGGCCCATTTGATTTACATATCAGTAGTAAAAAAAAAAAAAAAGTTTCACTATAGAAGATATAATACACTAACATGTGTGCTTTGTTTGCTTTGTTGTAGATTACAGGTCTTTTATTATTATATGTTTGTATATTATTAACAGTGTGCATACTGTGTAAAACAATGCCAAACACATTCTTATATTTTGAAATTGAATGCATTGAATATAATGTGTTTAGCTTTGAAACTTTGAAGGTTTGTTTAATTCTAGTGGATGCTCTCTAAGTGTGCTCCTGTTGCTAATTCAGAACCGTTGTTCCAGCCTTGTATATTTGTATATGTGAGCATGTGTGTTATTATCAGCACTGTGGGAATTAAAAAGAAAAACAGTCAAAGAAAACAAGCAAATAGACTGCCCTGTTTAAAAATAGTTTGTATTTGTTGCATGCCATAAATAAAAAAAAATGCAAACTAAATTCCTTTTTTTTTTTTTTTTGTTTTTTTTTTGGAACTTTGAAGTTTGTCTGTCTTGCCTAGACTTATTTTACACCCCTTCCCCATTCATTGTAGAGAGGAACAATACCATCTCCGTGAAAGGAAATAGGCAATAAAAACTGTGGCAGGATTTCCCATTCATAATTTTTCCCATTCACGTCCTAATGGCTCTGAAAACAGAAGAGGCAATTTAAAACACTTATTAATTTGATTTTTTCACATGCTTGGTTTTTACAGAAATCCAGAGTATATTTTTACAGTTCTCATGCTTATTTTTTCAGTCATGTATTTTTTTATTTCTTTTTTTTTCTAAAGGTCTGGGATTACACAAAATGATAGACTGTGTTATGATAGACTGTGTTGATCAATTAAGAAACCTGTGCTGAGTTTTATTTTTAAAACACCCCAATGGATGTAAATTTATATGGCTCAGGTTGTTAATTAATACATTATTTCACAGGTTTTCTGTTTTTGCTGGCAATGAATGCATGCATGCACCTCTCGCCAGCAACCAGGAATGAAAAGCCCACCTGCGCCATTAAAAATTATTTATATGAAGGAGGCAGATTATATTTTTACAACCCTAATGTTCTTAGGTCAAGATTGTAGGTGCATGTGTGTGTTATAACCCGAGATTCTGTGTAAGGGGATATAATTGTGCAGAACACATTGCCAAAACCTCTTAAATTAAAAAAATATATAAAATAAACAGGTGCAGAACTCACATCTCAGTATTATGTAATTTCCCTCAAATGTCCAAGACAAACATTCATTTCCAGATCACCTAGGGTTGGAGCATGAGTGACAACCTAGATATGCCTGTGTTCCCTCACATATTTAGTGAACCCAGACATGGTTGTAATTTCATACCATAAACCTTTTAAATTATGTGTCCAAGCTAACAATGTTGTATTTGTTAGATGAGACTTTTTTTTTTTTTACAGAATGAATACTAGGAAGTTTCAGTGAGCTTTATTGTCTTCTTTGGCTGTTTAGATTAAAGGTGTGGGTTCCTGTCTCTTTTCTAATTACATACACAATGCATTGTGTTTACAGAGTAGTTATAAAACCACTCATCCACTTTGCAATGCTCCTGTGGGGGAAAAAAAAAGTCCTTAACTCTCAAGAGTTCTTCTATCTGTGAAAATGCTGCATTTTGCCAAAGCCATCCTTGAGATGGATGGTGACCATCACTTGTATGACCAGTTGTGACCTGGAATCCCTAGATTGACCTAGAATCTTACTGCTCATCAATTGGCGCCTTCAAGTTCCATTGGTCTGCACGGAATGTTTTTTCCATAATCTGATCTATCTCTCGGTTCTACCTTTGGTTTTCACCAGTCTAATGTCATCTTCATTTTAAAATGTTGGTCTCTATATGTAGAATGAATACAAACACAATTATTAATTTATATTATGTTAAATTAGAACATGCCCACAGTATAATTCAACTGCACCAAAATGCACTAACTATATTCAATTAAGAGCCAAGGTCACTTCATTTTTAGTTTCTTACCTACACACCCATAACCAGAAATAGAGACAAAAAAAATCAAGAACAAATATTAT
>NC_054543.1:5112270-5129770 GCF_017654505.1 Polyodon spathula
CGTATTATGTTCCTGGTGCAAAACATATATACGGTACGCATACAATACGAAATACCGATATTGACTTCGCGAGACTAGGAGGGGCGCTTTGGAAACAATGGCAAACGTAGTCTAAGGCCCAGGAGGTGGTGTAAGTTTTAAAAAAAATAAGTAACAAAGGACTAGAGGAATTCAAATAAGACGATTCAGCCAGACAGGTGTGTGGTCCTTAAAAAAAAAAAAAAAACGGAAACATATCTGCAAACCACCAGAATTTAAAATCACTATCTGTGTAGTTCGTTGCATATTGGTATTTTAATTGTGTTCCCCTAATACAGGCTAAACATTTAAAGCGATAACTATGGAGAAGGAGGATATTTTAACGCAGTTAACTTACAATTTGCATTTTCCATCACACTGAAAACAAACAAGCAAACAAACAAAAACCACTTGTCTATACTGAATATTGTTTTAAGCACAGCCCTAACCATAGCCTATTACAGTGTGTGAAACTGTTAAAACACATATTAAACAAATCATTGCAATATGTGTCTAAATTAAAAGAACCTGGCCTCAGAAAATAAAAAATAAAAATAAATGTTCAGTGATAACATGAAATGTTCCTGACAATACTGTTCATTAAGACAGGGTTATTGAGCATAATGCAGCAGGTTCACTAGTGATCAATGCAGCCACATATTTAACTTGGGCAAAGCAAATAAACAAAAAAAGAAAGAATTGTAATTTCACTGCCTGAAGGTTTTTATAAATCTAATTGTTTTATGCAGTAATGATCAAGATCAGAACATTTTAGTTCTTGCTGTGTTATTTAACCCCTGTCCCATAATTCTTTCATAATGGATTATATACCGGTAACTTGCCTACAGTGTAAACTTTTTTAAATCTATAAAGTAACTTTGGATAACCAGGTAGTACTGTACAAAAACTTATTTATTTATTTGAAATTGGTATATATATATATATATATATATATATATATATATATATATATATATATATATATATATATATAATAATATATATATATATAGGGTTGTCTGGGGATCCCCTAGGGTAGCTTTTCGTCAGTAAAGTACAAGGCCTTGTTTTTTTTTTTTTTCTTAATGTAACCGCATGATTAAAATGCAGTTAAGTTGCTAAATGGAAATGATTTCCACACCTGTAAAACTACTTTACCCCCACACATGCAGTATATCGAAGCTGGTGCAGCATATAGGACATAAACTGTTGAAAGACATCATGCATTCCCACAGGTTTATTATGTGAAATTAATAACTTTAAATCCAGTGAAGAAGGCCCTTAAATCCAAGGTACCTATGCTTGTATTATAAGAAATAATCTTCCTTGACGTATACTTTATGAGCAAATATAAAATTACTCTATGGTATTAAACCTTTTTTTTTTTTTTTTTTTTGTAATCGTATACTCCATGATGAAAAACTACAATGCAGTAAATGTGTTTATTGAAGACACCTGTGAATGAGGTTTAAGTCCGCTGTCAGCACATTCCTTTAACTGCTGTCAAATTATTGCATTGTAACTTTTGTTTACATGTTAATGCTATAAAAATGCATTTTAAAAACATTTATGTTTGAATGAGATTGTCTGTAGAAAATATAACCTGCAGTGATGTTGAGATTTTACAGTATTTTATTTGTGTGCGTGTAATAAAGTGTATTTCAAACAAATTACCTTGCACTGTAAACTTGCTACTGTATAAACAGTAAAGCTAATTTCTATAGTTAATTCATATTTTTGACAACAAAAGTTAACAATTGGATAACGCTTAAACATTTAATTCTTAACACCTCTGATGACCTGTATGTCTGGTAGTGTGTCTGTCTACCTCCCACTACTACTGAGAATAATGGATAAAGATGAAATGTAGATGCACTATTATAACCCTGATAGCCTATTCCATAATATCTATCTGTCCATGTGCATGCATCCACTTGTGTAAAGTGTGTGTTTAAATAGTATGCCAATCTACCACCATTCTTCTTCTAAAAATGACATTTAGTGGAATTCAGTTGGGAAAGCAATCTTAGATCACTGTGCCCCTACAGATCACAACTTACTAGAATTACCCCTGTGCCATTATTTGAACCTATGACTACAGCTACGGCACTACAGCTTATGAGTCTTTTCCTCCTTCATCCTTTCTTTTCCTTCTTTAATGGGTGACTGGCTGAATTCAGCAGTGGGTACTTGTGACACTGGCGCAGTGTATATGTCTATGATGCAGCTATGAGGTTTTAAATCCCTCACCATATGTTTTCTCACCGGAACACCTCGTCTTGCAAAATTACAGGAACTGAAGCTTAAAAATACAATTAGGTAGTTAAAAATAAAATACTAAACGAATATCACAGTTATTGGATAAGCCTATTTCTTTTTTTTTCTTCATATTTCATAAATCTAAAATACTGTCATGGTTCATCTCAGTATGCTTTGATATTTTTTATTTAAATGTTTAAATATTGCTGATAAACAGTGAAGGCATGCATAAGCAAAAGCTTGTTAGTTATAAATTGACATCCAAATTGACCTTTTACATACATTGTATGGCTGTATTACTATCCATTCTAAATGATCGCTTTGGCACATATTAAAATACTGTATGGAACTGAAGGATACATACACAAATGACATTTCACAAATCTCACATGTACACTGCTAAGCTGGAGAGCTCTGAACCACTCAGATGTTTGATTATCGATTATAAGAGATAAAGTTCACAAATGAGGAACACAAAAGTGTTGAGTTCCTTGCTCTAATGCATTATGTATGTGCTGACTTTGGCAAACAGGTTAAAAAAGATTGAGAGAAAAGAACATCTCTGCTATAGACCCAAAGAGCTAAGCATATTCCTGAGTGGCAGCATGAAGACCTTGTCTTTTGCAGATGTCAGTGAATGCAAGTTTAGCCATTAGATTGTTTTATTTTTCATTTTATGCCACTGGCTCACTTGTTTATATTATTAGGGGAAAAAAAATATTTCAAGGCCAGTAGCAAAGTGGAAATGTATATTTACGTGCATTTCTGTAGAGATTGTGTACTTGCTAGCTTTTACAGTACTGTTTATTAAATACCTGTATGTTTATGTTCCCATGATTTTATACTGTGGGTCAATTCAGTGTAACTTTATTTAATATATTGCCGATGCATGGATTTGTTTTTTAGTCATTATCTCTTTATATGCAATTGGCAATGACAGAGCTTGTTTTTTTTTTTTTTTTTTTCTCTACAGACTGAACACACCAAGATACATTTCCAAAGAAACGCAAATGATCATTTATGCATGTGGATGTACAGTGGAGTTACTGTATGTCACAACACAAGGCACCTTTCAGTGAATAGATACATCCAGTTCAGAACTGCGAATATTTAATAGGCTACAATATACAATGATTGTTGATTTAAAAAAAAAAAGACCAGTTGCCTTCTTATATATATATATGTATGTATATATATATATATATATATATATATATATATATATATATATATATATATATATATATATATATTAGTATGAGTGCAAAAAAAAAAATGAATATGCACTTTAACACAAGTCTTGATATTGCATATAATACAATGGAAAGGATGGGCTGTCTGTCAGATCTCATGTTATAGAATCTAAATACTAGCTCTACTAGCTTGAAGATGCCATGCATAACTTCCTACTGCTGCAGGCAACACAGTGTGGATCTCAGTGTGGGTCACAGTGTGACACGGGGTAAGAACACAGCTAAAACTGTCTGAGTAACAAGGTCTGCTTTGTGGCACATACAGTGGACAGGCATAACTATGGAAAACTATAGTAAGCAAACAAAAGGAATATGTTTTAGTTTCAAATAAAATGTAAATGTTGGACTTTGCAGTTTAAAAAAAAAAAATGAACATACTTACAAGTATATAAAAAAATTATGCATAAAAATTATATTAAGAGATCTGTATAATATACTCGCAATGCTTTATTTATTCTACTTTGTAAAGGTGATAAAACAGATGTTTATTTGTATTAATTGTCCTTAGAGAACTTCTGTTTGTAAGTCCTCAGGCAGGATAACGTTGCCAAAACAGTAAACCAATCAAAAAAATTAGACTAAAAGCGACCAGTAGCGTATATTTGTTGATGGGTATAAAAGACATGGCTATAAATGTATATAAACTGCTGAATCTAATTAGATTGTCTTCCAAAACACACACACGCACACGCACGCACACACACACACGCACGCACGCACACATGCACACACACGCACAGCACACATGCTCACACACACACGCACACAGCACACATGCACACACGCACACTATATTTACTTCTAATGCTATATTTACTTCATTACAACAGAATGAAGTAAATATATAAAATGAACAGAACAAAAAAAAAATGATCTCAATGGCTGGACAGGGTCAATAGTATTTGCTATAAAATTATGAATAATCTTTTAAATATTACCTTTAAGTGAAGTAAATTTAATGCAAAAATAATATAACAGAAATCAATTGTATCAACTTGGATAATATGGGTAACTGCGTGAGGGGTATTCAATCAATCAATCAATCAATCAATCTTTATCTTATATAGCGCCTTTCATAGTGGCCCACCATCACAAAGCGATTTACAAGATGCCGTAACAACAAGAAAATCAATTTATAAAAAAAAAAAAATTAAAAGAGCATAATACATGAAATACAGTGGAATACGTATTGTGATGGTTTGCCATACAGGCACTATACAAAATAAAATGTATATTCTAAAGTGTGCTGTAGTAAGAAAATGTTTCTTGGTTGTAACTGATTCAGTGCTCCTTGGCTTGTAGGTCAGTACTGTATATGACTGTAAAGTTAGACCAGTGGGTACTGTGTCATTTTTGCCCTGTAATCTGCTGTAGCTTTACTGTACCACGGACAACCCGCTAACTAATCAATTTATATATAAATATATATATGTGTGTGTATGTGTGTGTGTGTGTGTGTGTGTGTTAAAATGTGTTGGTGAGCGGTTTACATTTTTAAAAACCAGTGTTGCTTTGTCCCTTTGTGGCTTGATTTTTAAACACACAACAGTCAAAATGGTTGTGTATTCAGAAAATAGCAGTTTGCATAGGCACCACCATGATATCAATTTCCACTTAAAATAATTTTAAATTAACTTATATTTTTTAAATTAGCATGGATCACAAGCACGTTTTCATGCATTTTACATTTTAACGCAGTGGGCCCTATTTGCAGAGATTATATATATATATATATATATATATATATATATATATATATATATATATATATATATATATATATATATATATATATATGTATGTAATAGTTTTATATACCAGAATGTTTTATGCATCTAATAAAATATGCCATTTAAACAAGAAAACCATACTTAAAAAAGTATTCTTTCATACCTCATGAGTTAAGCTTTGTGGACAGAGCCATGTATGTGGTAGCAAACCAGAGATGTGTGTCAGAATATTATGTAGGCAGCTACGAATATACGTATGACATGTGAACATCAGAGAGAGAGTCGAGCAGTAACAGCAACGAGCAGTCTGTTGGCCTCATGTTCATAAACGTGGGTTTATTATTTTCAAATAAAAGTTGTTAATACAAAAATACGGTCTCATCGTTGGCAACAAACAAAACATAACAAATTGTACTGCAGGCAGCAGAATATCCTCTCAAAACAGGAACTATTGTTATTATAACATAGTGCTCTCATTATTCCATTTGTATATTTGAACATTTTAACTTTTTTTTTTCAGTGGCAGTGAGGGCTTTCAAGTGAGAAATCTTCCTTTGTAGTAATTGGTGGAGTTTGGTTCGGGGCTTCCTCTGAGCAACGTGAACTTGGCCTCTCTGTGTTTCTAATATTTTCCCTGCCACTGAGAATCAGGGTACTTGAAAAACAGCCCGGAGCCATACAGCTGATTATTTCACCAAATTTGCATCTTTTACAGGCAGTAATAGGGATTGCATTCACAAATGCTCCCAGGCCCTTGGCAGATATTACACAGTCATCTTTAACTCCCTCCTTTTTTGCCCCCTCCTCCTCCTCCTCCTCATCTCCAGGGAGACACTTCCTATACCACCTACCCTGCTAACCTTGTGCGCGGCCCTCTGGCAGCTGTGCACTACTCCTGGCATCTGGCAGGGCCTGCAGAAGGGGCTGAAATAAGCACCTTGGCCAAATGATGGAATCCTCACCGGGACTCCCCAGAATGTCTGCCTGCCTGTTTCCTTTCCACAGGTAGACAATTAATGCTAAAGGTAGCAACTGCAACCATAAAGCATGTCCTTGTCATTGAGCATGTTCATTGTAGGGCTTTTTTTGTTCTCTTTGTGTGCATCACACGTCACGCAAGTGAAACAGCAATATCCTCTTTCTATAATAATCTGTATGGTTGCTATAATAAGCTAGTGTGTTTTACAATATACCTCCCCCTCCTCTACCCTGCTGTGCTGGGATACCAGGGAACACCTGAATCTAATAAAATAGCAGGACAGCACTGAATAAAAATATTTTACGTTTTTTTTTATTTTTTTATTTTTTAACTATGCACCCCGAAGACGAGAGGGTTTTTTTGTATATATGCATATATGTTAATTAATTTTCTACTTCAAATATTTTAAATGGATTTACAGGGGACATATTTGATGTATTCAGGATTTTAATTGATTTAAATCATTTTTGAAATGTAAACTATTTCCTGTGACGTCAGACCTTTAGTTGTTGCCCATCCACCCTAAGTTGGGGCCCACCCAAATTTCCAAGCCTGGCTACGCCACTGCCTTCACCTAGCCAAGAATGTGACATAGCCTATTGCAATGAATAGGAGGACAATACTTGCCATTGTATAATGTTCTGTATATACCTGAGGGTGGTGGAATGGTAGAGATTTTATTTCAAGAAATGAATTTGGAAATATACATTTTAGTGTTGCTAATGTTGCCACATGACCCAATTTTTGTACATTCAAGCTACCTTCTTTCTTTAATCTACAAGCAATATAAACATTTCCTATGGAGAGGTGGGTGCACTTGCAGCTTAACTTTAATAATCTCTCACATTTATGACATTTAAACACACACCTGTAAAAAGGAGACAGACTGGGATAAAACTAGCTATATTATGGATTCTGTGATAGACAGGATTATTTGTAGCCATAAGATCCTGCTGCACCCAATGCCCATAAGTTCTGGGCACAAAGGTGTCTTCATTTGCTCTGGTGTTTCCTGCTTCAGTGACTGGAATACTTGTGAAACAATGTGTGGTGGAACACATGCTGTCGTTATAGAAGAAAAAATAGTTATTAGAGGTCATTTGTGCATCATATTACTGCTGTTTTCTAACTCTTGTGATTTAAACAAAAAAAGGTAACATTCCCTGTTTAAATAAAGTAGTGTGACTGAACTTTATTACACTCAAAAGCAAAAAGAACTAAATTCCATATACTGTGGCAGCAGGGGGAAAAAAAAAATTCTGCAGTCCGTTAAAACAAAGGTCACACATGGTTTTGATTTCTGTTACAAGATTTAGTCATGCTAGGTGAGGTCATTGCTCTTAATGACCCCTTGTACTATCACATAATTGGACAAATCATGTGATTTATAACATTTGGATGAGATCCTTCCAAGCTGTGGAGTTATAGTTTGGGAATTTTTGTAGAGATTATTTGGTTATTTTAGTGTATAAACAGCAGTCTAGTGGCTGTGACTTTAGATAAGTTTATTCAACGAAAAATACACACTTTTTACTTTAGTTGTGACTCCACATGTCTGCAGTGTGTGTGTGTGTGTGTGTGTGTGTGTGTGTGTGTGTGTGTGTGTGTGTGTGTGTGTGTGTATATATATATATATTATATATATATATATATTATATATATATATGTTTTGGAAAACCTAGAAATATATATATATATTTATCCTTATAAGAGCTTATAATTAGGATTTATTTTTAAAACACAGCTTTAGCAATTTTATTCTCGTGATAAAACAGGATTGTATGTAAAATCTAGGTGCCAGAAATTGTTGGGAAATTTATTCCAATGCCAGATGAGGGGTTTGTTTTTGCTGGTGGTTTTACAAGAAGCCTTGCCCATTTGCTGAAATGTGTTACACCAGCTTTTCTAAAATGACCATATGTTTGTATACTTGCGAATGTGCTTACCCTAGGCATATGTAACTGCCATCCAAATTGGAGAATTAGGATTTCTGCAGATCTTTTAGGTAAAGCATTGCTTGAGCCAAACACATGACAATAATGTGTTTTTATTAGGGGTTGAATACTAGGATAACTAAATTCTAGTAATGTCATTTCGTGTGACTGCCAGCAAAGAACTGTCAGCAACCCAAGAAAAAGGGCGGAGGCTGCAAAAAAGCTGGAAATAGTGCATTGTATCCCAGTCTCTGGAATGTGAAACCCAAGACAATAAACTGGGTGTAAGTTGTGACTAACTTAAATGGTATGATTCATTTTGTTATCCAAGAGAAACAGTGTGTGTGTGTGTGTGTGTGTAATGTTAAAATGAAGATTTCATACAGTGCACTTATCACTAAATTCACAAAATAAAACACATTACAATCTGAAAAATGTATTACTGTGGTATCATTAAAATACCTATTTTGTAATTTGCCTATAAATCCGATGCACTTTATGGCTCCATAATAAGCCAAAGTATGACAGATTTATTCAGAAAGGTCACCTGCTAAATACATTTGTGTGGTAAAACATTCAATCCTGTTATTTTAAGCGTCCTCACAAAGCCATATATTAGCATTTAGGAATGTGGTGGTAAACTATCAACACCTATACACAACAATGGGATTAAATCATGATGTTTGTTATTTTTTATGACATGCATTATTATTTTGGGGGTGGGGGGGGGGAGGTGGTGCATTGTAACTTGTTCTTTTTTGTCTGGTAACTGCATTAACTTCTGATTCTATTCATTACTGTGGCCTCTGTTACATGGAAAGAAAAGTTTAGTGATGAAGTCATTTCTGGTTTGAGTTACGCGAGAGACTCTCACTCACCCAGCTGTGGCTCCTCAACAACAGTTTTTGCATTCAGCACTGACAACACATCATTAACAAGAGAAATTGAACAGAACCCGCGGAGAGCTGAATGAATGAAGGACAGAGAAAAGGCCACTTAAATATTACAGACTTGAATGGGGGATGATGCCTAAATGTTTGTTGGTGGGGGGGGTGCAGGGTCGCACCCTGACATGGAGATATACCAACTCTGGAGGGTTTGGACAAGAACATTTCAAACAACCATCCCACACGTGACTGATTCATTTATAATATAAATGCGGCCCTGATTGTGTATTCGGAAACCTATTTATGTTGTATCTGTGGAATGTGACAGCAGATCTGATAGACTTATAATAGCTGCTCGATAGTACAGAGCACCAAGACTGCACAAATAAGTGATGTTTAACATAACATGTTCAAAAGTGATGAATCTATGGGCTGTGCTGAAGCACAGACTTTGCTGTAGATTCCCACACACAATTTGCCTGAAGGAATATGAGTCAATGAGGAATGGCTTAAATCACTTCAGAACAATTTAATCATTTTTGCCATTCAATATTCTCAACACACTTTTGACAGAGATGGTGTTGATTTTCCTACCGTTGTATATGGGTACTTATTTTTTTGCATGTGATATAAAGGTAATGATTGCAACTAGAATGAATATGACATCCGCTCATAATTTTACAGACAGTATTTTCAAATTAGTCCTAGAAACAGGATTAAGCCACTTTAAAAACATATTTAAACAGTGGCTGATTTTGTAATTATACATTCCCTGTAGATTGGGGCACTAATATTCTAGCACATTTTACTTGGAAGGTGTGCCAGTCGATTTGTAAGGTTTGTGTTTGATGAGTTGTACCTTGTTGTAATCATTACTGATGGACCCTTCAAAACCATTTGGAACAGACTCAGTTAGTCAAAATGGTGGAATACATTTTATAGTCATTTTATTGGCTCCAGATTCATGTAGTATAAAATTAGGCAGAGAATCCCATTGAAAACGTATCCAGATAATGTCAGTGTTTTTTTATTTATTTATTTTATAAATGTTTGTTTCAAGGATAGTAGTGTAATAAAAATTATTTCAAAAAATAAATAAATAAATAAAACACTGGATATTCTTCCTATCACATTTTTATTTTAGTTCAGCAGATGGTTTTGTATGACAGTGAAGCGTTATAAGATTTCATTATTTTTTATCGTATTTAATTATTTTTCTGGGAATGTCCATGCCATTCTGTAATAGCAGTAGCAGTAGCCATTACTGTCCACATATATATATATACAGTGCACAAACTGCTCATCACACCTGGCAATGCACTTTGGAGAGTCCAGTGGTGCAAAGAGCACAGACAATGGACTACCGAGCAGTGGAGGAATGTGATATGGTCAGATGAATCATCCTTCACCGTGTTCTCGACAAATGGACGAGTGCACGTGTGGCACCAACCTAAAGAACTCTACAGCCCTGAATGCTTGGTTCCAACAGTGAAGGATTCTGGTGGTTCCTTAATGTTGTAGGGAGTATTTTCCTAGCATGGTTTGGGTGCACTCATTCCCTTAGAAGGCAAGGTCAATGCTAATCGCTACTTAATGGTATTGAGTGATCATCTTCACCCCATGTTGCAGCATGTCTTCCAGGATGACAATACCGCCATTCACAGAGCACATGTGGTCGCCCAATAGTTTGATGATCATGACACTGATGTTATCCATATGTCATGGTCTTCTCAGTCACCAGATCTGAGCCCAATCGAGCATTTAAGGGATATTCTGGAACAATGCCTGAGACAGCGTTTTCCACCTCCATCAACCAAGCGTCAGTTGATTAACTTTCTCATGAAAGAATGGTGCCGCATCTCTCCTACAGAATTCCGGAGGCTGGTACACTCTATAACATGGTGCATACAGGCCGTATTAGCCGCTCATGGTGGCCCAATGCCATATTAAGTGACTTGTTCACTACCTGTGTGTGTGTATATGTGTATATGTATATATATATATATATATATATATATATATATATATATATATATATATATATATATATATTATATATATATATATATAGGCATATATAATATGGTATATCTTGGGGTGGCATTGGAAGATAGTGGGTATCTTGAGAGTATATTGCAAAGGTGCCAGGGTAAATACCCCAGCTTTTTCTGAACAAGTGCCTAGGTCAATATGTCATCCAAAGGAAGACATATTCTAATGGCACAGCACCCCCCTCCACACACAGATACAGTACTTTGCTGAAGTATCTGAAGATGATTCATATACAGGTAATCCCCAGGCAACATATCAACGTGTGATGTTCTAGCCCAGAGGGCAAGTGTATGTGTTACCTGCTGAGCCCCCAACACCTCATAGGTGGGAGTCAGGAGAATAACAAGTTGGTTCATGAATATTCTTTATAATTAGCAGGTTATTAATGATTCAGTACAATAGGTCTTGATAGAGTTATGTTGAGAAGAGTTTGAATTTAGTTTTCTGGAATGTGTTGTAATGTAATCAAATGTGTTTTAACTGTTATTTAAAGGTTGCTTTCTCTCTCTCTCTCTCTCTCTCTCTCTCTCTCTCTCTCTCTCTCTCTCTCTCTCTCTATATATATATATATATATATATAATATATATATATATATATATATATATATATATATATATATATATATAATTGCAATTGATTACAAATAAATGAACTGTTAAATATAAATATGTGTTTGTTTAACGTATTGTGTTGGCACATTTCATCTGGGGGTTTACTCTCCTGGTACGTAAAAAAAAACAACAAAAAAAACCCATCACATTTAAAGTAAATGCACAGTTTTTTAGAACAAAGTTTTTTTCTCCTATATTCAGAAAAGTATCTTGGATTTTTTAATTCAACTGGATTTCTTCATCCCCCAAAAAGCTTCTGTGCAGCTTGACAAAACAAAATAAAAAAATATGACAGCTCTTTATGCGCCAGCCTGCGATTAGTCTCTTAGCCAGCAGTGGGCACTGGCTTTGGGGGAGCCTGTGGCAGCTCAAGTCATATTACTCTTTGAAGAAGGCTCTGTGTATTCCTGCCTTAAACACAATGATGCCTACAGGTATGTGTTTCTTTTTCAAAATGTTATACATTTGAATTTTTTATGATTTCCCTAAACAATGGAAATCCATTCGCAGATTCCCTCAATGTTAAGTGAGCCCAGAGGATGTTATTTTTTTTTTTTTTGGTGGGGGGGGGGGGGGGGTTGGTTTTCATGTTCTTATATTGCATCAGTAATGTATCAGGTGCTGGTATATAAAAAAAGGAATGTGGCAGCCCTACAATGAATGTATTTTGTTTCTCTTTCCACTCGGCTCGGCACTGCACTGCCACTGTATAATGGAAGGTTGGAGACAAAATGGTCCCGCACCACCTTGCCTCCATGTAATGCAATTTAGCTTCATTAAATTATTGCAGGGCCAGATACTTAAGCGGAATATTGATTTTCAGTCTAGGTCATGTTTAACATAATTCTGCGTAGGCAACAGCTAATTCTGCATTAAATCTAACACCCTAACGGATTGCAGAATGGAACTGACCAAAGCTATGTCTTTACTATCAGGGGTCGTATTTATATATAGTATATTTACTGTATGTTCAAGTGCATACTTAAATCCATTCTTACTAAGCACAGAAAGAATTGTTATGTCAAGATAGCTTTAAAAAAGTGTGTATTGGACAGTTAAAAAAAATTATAATACAGCAAACATTTACATGGGGTTGGGAAAAAAGAACAAAAACATAGCATGCAATATAATACATAAAATGTGCATCTCCTTTTCTCAAGTCAGTTTCAGTTAAAATGGGCAAGAAAACAGATGATTGATGTCATGAGTGCCGATTGCAGGTGCTCAGTTGACAGTTGCTTCCCTGGCTAAGCCTGCAAATTGCTGTTTCACAATGAAAGGGACTCTATGGGCCATTCTGGATTACAGACTTTGTGTTCCTGAAGAAGTAAGAGGTGGTCATTGAGGACTGGTAACCTTGTCATGTGCAGACCTGGCAAGCCTATTGACAGTGGCAGGTTTCTCAATTTTTTTAGTGCCTTGGACTAGCTTTCTCCTCTACTTTGAATTACATCTGGAATGGAGGTAATAAGACATTCTGGTTACTGTAATGCAAACAAAATACAATGCTCACCCTTTATAACACTATAGTGGCGAGCCATAGTTACAAGACAGCTATGTGTGTTCCGCCTTATAGCGAGTATAAAAGGGCTACTGTAATGGCATTATGGAGAAAATGGGAGCCACAAGCCTACCGTGTTATAACTGATTCCTCACTATAACAAGGCACGTTATAACGGGTGAGCATATAAATATATTCATACATACATAGAAATGTTATCTTAATACTAGGAAGATGATAACAGTATGATATGCACTGGACTCTTATAAGGCCAATTTTAACAGTTTAGTAGTTGTGTTAGTAATCTGTAGCACTATGTACTTATCAGGTGATGGTTATTCATTGAAATGATGCATTTTCATAATACAGCGAAAAAGGATAAAGTAACCTCATTTTTCAAAGTAACACTAAAGCTTGTGCCACATACAGCATGATAGCTTCATAAAAGGTATATTAAATTAGACAGGTATGTTTTATGAACAGTGTTAGTTTAGCAATTCACCAACTTGCAGTTTTGTCACAATAACACACGCTTGAAATATGAGAAGTTGACAGAGGGTTTGTATAGCTGGTGTCCCACACATATTTCAATTCTCATGGAGATTGCTAACTGCAAAAGCCCTGCCTCCCACACACTTCATATCCGTAGCTGTTATCATTTCCATTTGGGAAAAAGATGCAGAGTGAGCACAACAAGTCTTTGCTTTTTTTCTTTTTTCTTATTGTGTAAAGCTTATGTGAAGACCATTTTGGCACTCTGCAATATTCATTTCTTTAGTACTTCTTGTGCACTGCCTGGCATTTCTATTTAATTTCTCTATACTGTCTGTCTTGTTTTTGTTCTTTCAGTCCTGTGTATTTGTCATTCCACACCACTAAGACATGTCGTTCTTCTCTGTACATTCCAGATACTTGTTGGTTATGTATTCTGCTTAATCTTATTTTCTTTAGTTCTTCCCTTAAAGATTCAAAATATATTCTAAATGATTTTTACGCATATCTGGGTGAGGCTCCATTGCTTGAACTTGGTACAGGTGGCTCATTCAACACATTTCAGATGAACATTTTCTATCCTGACCTGTACAGTTGGATTACACCTTGTGTGTTCAGCAAAGAACCTTTCTAAAATGCACTTTGAACTCCATTTCTGTTTAAAGTGTAACTAAGGGCATATCTTACATTATTGATCCTTTCACAGATGATTGCAGAAAGATAATGTGAAACACATAGTTTATTTGTGAATAGCTAGACATACATACAGAGTGATGCACTGGTGAAATTGGTTTAGAGCAGGGCTTCTCAAACTCGATCCTGGGGACCCCTTGTGGCTGCTGGTTTTCACTCCAGCCAAGCTCTCAATTACTTAACTAGACCCATAATTGAATTGATAATTTGCTTAATTAGACCTTTTTACTTGTTTTTAGCTCTTGCAGTTGCATATTTCAAGTTAGCTATGACATGAAGTTAGCTGTAACTTGAACTACAACTGTTTAACAGCTGAAAACAAGTAAAAAAAAAAGTCTAGCTAAGCAAATTATTAGTTCAATTAAGGGTCTAGTCTAGGGATCCCCAGAACCGAGTTTGAGAACCCCTGGTTTATAGTAAAGCTCTTCATGCTATGTTCTGCCTTAAAATACAATGCTATGTTTGATAAACATACACCCTACTATAGATTGCTTGAGGCTGGCCTGCTAAATGGGCATGTTTTTACATATGCTGCCATATTGTTTTTGCTTTGTAGGCAGGAGCATCTACACACAAACCTAATCCTACCACTAACTCGCATTTCACCCTAATCCTTTCATTTCATTCAGCAAAATTACTATTCAGTATCCCAGCGGGACGATTGAAAAGTAATATACGCATGCTATTCAAAGTGTGGATGCTTATGGAACATGTACTGTAGTACCGGACAGATTGACAACCTGCTTTTATTAACTCCTCAAATACTTGTCTTTTTGAGCTGTCATCAGTATTCTGTCTTTAAAAAATGTCACAAGTAAATACATACTGCTAAAAAAAAACCCTAATTGAAGTCTTTGCTCTCCCCACTGATTAACCACAGACAGAGAAGTAGGCTCTTTGGAAACCTTTGGCAGTGTAGAGATTTACACCCTCCCCTCTCATGTGCAATCAGTGTGGACTAACTGCAACTGTTTCTAACAGGTTATTGATATTCAGCATTTAAAATTTAGAAACTGACCTGAATGCCTCTCTAACGTGTATTATTTATTTTAACATTTCAGAATAGACCTCTTGAGATTTACAGCATGCAAAATTGGATGAAAATGATACCAGAATAGACGATATGCTGTTTCCCAAAAATCGATTCCTAAGAACACCTAGAGCAACTCTTGATTGCTGTTTGCCCTGAGAAACCTTTTCTTGGCAATGCAGTTCACAACTGCAGTCAGTATTTTTCTTTCTATTCCAGACATGTGAACACATTTATATTATATTTTTCCTGTGGCAGCCCCAAAGAATGAATTTGAGTGCCTGGTTGTATTATTGTAGTGCACAAGTATTTGTGCAGAAAACCAAACATTTTTTTTTAGTACTGCGTAATTGCAATACAATAAATAAAGCTAAAAAGCAAGAAATACAGTTAATGACTGTAAACATTAAAGTGTACTCTGGACATTTATACTGGCTGACATTTAAACCTGGGAAAAATCTCCTTGAAGCTATCTGAAACCCATCCTTCAGACTTATAAAAGAGAAGGGCTTGTCGGGGCAAAACCCTGGGTGAACTCCCTCTTTCACTTATCAAAGCCCAAAGACGGAAAGATGAATTGTCTGGCCTAAGAGAATACTGGGGTCGATTAATTTGATCTAAACGGTGGGAGACCAAAATCTTTAACAGTGTGTGTGAACGTATTTTTGTTTTTAAAAGTAAGTTAAATGCCATTGTCCTATTTTTTAGATTTAAAATTGTGCCTGTATTACAAATGCAGCTGTGTTTTTTTTTTTTTTTTTTTTTTCCTTTCCTAAAGACCTAGCGTTTGTAGGATACTGACGAAACCAATGTAGCAATGGCTCAGTGCTTAAAATACATTAAATCCACAGTGGAGGAACTTTAAATTTGAATATGTTCTTCCACCTTGGACATGGGCTGTTTATTTGGTATTGGTTTGTTTCTCATTAAATCCTTCAATTACCCTGCAGTGTAAAATGGTAAAAGTATTGGCATGTGCCGCTTTCATCATGTACCCACGTTTGCTTATTATTACTCTTGCAGAAAATGCTTGAGTGGTATTAGTCTCTGCTGTGCATTGCGGCACAGCTAATAAATATTATTTGGTGCGTTTTTTTGTTTTTTTTTCCCCTAGGAAGCACTGCATTTCTTGATTGTTTTTTGCAGCTGGATTGGGAATATTGATTTATTTACAAAGTCTACAATAATTGTATAAAAAATGCAGCGGTAACATTTCATCAGCTTGAACACATTAATTAGCTGTAATAGATTAGCACAGATTTTCACTAAAAGATTAGCATTTAGAGAGGAAAAGTTTTCAAGTAGAAAAAGAGGCTTTAATAGAGAAGTTACTCACTGAGCAACTTAGCTTATTGTTTTGATTATCATGTTTGCCAAGGATAACGTTCACGATACATTACCATTTTGAATGGAATAGATACACTGGAACAGCTCTGTATATTTTCACCTGTTTGTAAAGCTAAGAGAAGTTGGAGAAGAAGCTGTCAATCAAAAAGGGTTCTCTGTTAATCAATTCCTCTTCATCTACAGTATACATTCCAATTTGCAAATAAGAGACAGAAGTGTATGATGTGTGCAGTTTCCCTGGATACCCTAGTTAACTCATGGAGGTGATATCATGTTTATTGACAACCTCACAGTTTTGACACTTTAAGGACCTTGATCAGAAAACATAGGAGAGGATTTAATTAATCCTCAAATTAGGGTATGTGGCATCTGCTGGTATAATTGAAAATTAAAACCAGACGCTACCCTCAACACGCTGTGGAGGCACATCTAACTCTTCCGAACGTAATACTAACTTGAACAACCTTCAGTTCTATTTCTAATTCAATTCTCACAAATATAAAATACTAATACTAAATCACACAAACATATTGCAGGAGACAGGTCCCTGTAATTGTGTTTTAGCAAGCAGCAATACAAATGAAGCAGATATTTCAGTATGTCTTAATGCGTGTTAGTTTTTATAGCCCTAAGAGTTATCACGATACAGGCCTTTACAATTGTTTACACTCACTATAGTTCAGCTTTGTTCCTGTTTCCCGTTCCCACAGTTC
>NC_054543.1:5134770-5174770 GCF_017654505.1 Polyodon spathula
CAGGGTTACCATATACAAATACCTGATCTGCAGGGTTACCATATACAAATACATGATCTGCAGGTTTACCATATACAAATACATGATCTGCAGGGTTACCATATACAAATATATGATCCGCAGGGGTGCCTGTCAGAATGAAGGATCCGCCGCCTCCTACTGTTGTAGCCATTTCGAGTGACTGGTGTGCCCCTCATGTCCTGGTAATAGGGTCAAACAGCTGGATGGGGATTTGATGCACAGCAAGGCCAGAAGGACCAGGCACTTCTAGTGGAGGATGAATGGGCTAATGGAAAGCAATAAGACCTGTTTATTACAGCGTTTTTCTGCTTCACTGCAAACCTGTAATGATTGCTACGCTGCAGGATTGACAGTTGCCCTCTTTCTTCCTGTGCTTTTCAAACGTGGATGAAGGCATGTTGACCTATCTCAGTGCCCCATAAAGAGTTCAATTTGCTTCCCCTGACAAGTAGGCAATAAGTTGTTCCTTACAAAGTTTGATTGGACCGCATAGGTTAAATAAAGAAAGCTTTAATTAGTGGCATACTTTACTTCACTGAGCAAGTCCAAAGAGCTAATGATATTTAAACACATACAGGAGACCAAGAAATAGATTTCATTTTTTTTTTTTTTTTTTTTTTTTTTTAGCTAAAAAGGGAAGTATCAGCAGTTTAAAAAAATAACTACCATTGGTGTATTACAGTATATACAATATAATGCATGGTTATATACTTAGATTTATACCCAATATAAAGACCAATATTTAACAATATATCTTTACAGAGCATTCATATTTCTATGAAATATGTCTTTTTTTTCTCACTGGTGAATTATTCCCTTATTTGCCTCGCTGCTATTCTATTCTCTGGTTATTTTTAAAGGTCCCTGCTCTTTCTTTTGCTATAATCTGCATTCTAATATGTCTCGGCCCCTTTCTCTTGCTGCTCTCTTGAGTTTTAAATGATATAATGTTATATCACTGGTAAATGTCACAAATGCTGAAGAGATGTCAGTAGACCTGAGTCAAGAGGTCTGGAATTCAAATCAAGAGACTGATCTTTATCTGAAATTATGTGCTAGTAGCTTTCCAGCCAGTAAATTCAAACAGAAAGTACTTCCGTCTCTGGGTTTTCGTTGGGGGGGACTAGCGGTACTGTATCTCTTGCCTGTTGGGTTTTAAAGACAAGCAAAAAAATGCAATTAGGATATCTGCTGTTCACCTTATCTGAACCAAGACACAGCATCAGTTTCTCCAGAGAGATAGATCTAATGTATGTCTGTTAGCTTTCTAACCCTTCAGCCTTTATCACTAACATTTTACTGTCCAATAATGCTATGATTACAACCGTCAAACCGGCCTAGAGAAAGAACCCAATAACTACTGTAAAGATAAAACAGCATCTTTCCTAATATGAATTCAAGTGTGTTTCAGTGTACTGGAGTATAGAGTTAAGTAACAATGGAATTACATTATTATTATTATTATTTTTTATAAATTTAGATTTTGAAATGGCTAATGACAGAGTTCCTATATCTTCAACGTCAGCAAATACATGAAGTCTTTGTTTTAGCTGCAGAAGAGCCCTGGTTTAAAATTAGACAAAACTCAGACCTGCTTCCTCTGTTGTAGTTAATTTGACAAATGATGATAGATGGATCATGGGGCAGTAGGATGAAGCAACTTGCCTCGAGGAGGTAAAATTGATACACGCCATGGTTTACGATTCCCTGGGCAAAACTCTGGCATCCGCACATTCGACAGAGCAGTTTGGTTTTCATTCCACTTCCTTTTGCCCGCTGCTGTGTTTAAAGGGCAGAAGGAAATGAAATTCATTATGTGCCGTATGACAGAAAACTTTGTTAATCATTGAGTTCTTTACAATAATCCTAAATGGATTGCAAAGTCTACACTTAAATCATTATGCTGGGTCAACAGCACTGTAAATATGCATACGACAGTGTAAGATGTAACATTTCTTAATTGCTCATTTTGCGATTGGTTCAATACATCTTGGTCAAAAGAAAAACTGTAGCTGTTGGAGCGCTAGCATCCACAGTTTGGTGGTTAAAAGACATTCGGCATTCGCTTTATTTGTTATGTTAATAATGCTTAAGGAAAATAAGTTGGTGTGTTTAAATATGTCAGTTTCAAACCCAGGAAAAAAGAAACACCTGTGTTGACAGCCAACAGCTACAGTACTTGATGAAAGGAGGAGGTCTAGCAGCAATTGTATTTATTTATTTATAGATTGCATTGACATGTATATAGCACTTTTTACACAAAAGTATCGCAAAGCACTGTACTGTACATAGCAGAAAAAAAGAATAAACCACAATACATTTGTGTAGCATGTCACACATACAACTGCCACAGTCAGACCATTTAAATAACAGATTTAAATAACAGTATACAGATAATACAAAATCAGCAATTTTAAAGTTACCTTAAAATCCAGTAAGATAAAAAAGCCATTTTATAAAAGTGTGTTTTTAGTTTTGACTTGAAAACTGTAGCAGTCACAGTTTCCCTGACAAGTGAAGGCAGAGCATTCTATAATTCCATATCTTTACTAGAAAAAGCCCTTCCTCCCGTGTTGCTTTTGTTGACCCTAGGAATAACCAGCAGCCCTGCGTCTTGTGATCTCAGAGTGCGGTTTGAAAGATACAGGGTCAGTAACTCCTGCAAATAACTAGGGGCTAATCCATTCAGGGCCTTGTAAGTCTTTCAGGTGAGACTTTGTTGTAAGTGACTCTGCAGCTGATGCATAGTTCACACACACACTAGTTAGAATCAGAATCACTGTCAACATGAAAGTTAAAATCACAGAATGAAAGAATCTTATCATATTTGACTCTCAATATAGGTAGCAGATCTCCAATTTCAGTCAGAAACAGCAAGTCTGATTTAGTTGGTCGATAAATAATTACAATATGAACAGGTAAAGAACTGTTTAATGTCAAGGTTAAAACCTCAGCAGATTAATAACCTTTAACAATGTCCTGTTAGATTCTAAGTTCACTATGGAAAACAGTAGCAATCTACCTCCCCACCCAGTAGAGCAAGATTTCTGGAAAAAAGAAGTCCTGACATTAAATAAACACACTGAGATTGGGAAAACCCAGAAAACCATCAATAAATCATCAATTGTTTCTTCATAAACTGCTGATGAATACAAACTGCTGAATCCCAAGATGTTGCATGAGGCTCAGAATTCCAAAAGGCTAAAACCTAGTGCTGAAGATTATTTGAAACATCTAAAAGTCTGCATTTTAGATTAAGTTGCGCTGCACATTCCAGCAATAATACAATATAATCATATTTCCTTACTGCCATGTTCTTGAATTTTGTGTTTTACAAAAACTAATGATTCTAACATTGTCAAAACAGTCCTGTTTGGCAGTCACTTTGGATTAGTGCTGCATGGGAGCTCAAGAGCGAACCAATGTTTAAGATTGTATTTCCAGATGGCGCTTATGAAACATAGAAATATATGGTTAGAAAAGAGCACAACATATTCAAGGAAATACAGTCATTACTACTATACCAAGAGAGATGTATATTAAGTAATTCTTCTGCCCCTCAGTATCATACTAGTTACTATACAGTGTAAACTAATTTCTCACTGGCTACTCACAAAGGGCCAAAGATATCTATTTTGCCTTAAGCAAGGCTTAAGGTTAAAACGTTAGTGTGTAAAATCGTTTTAAATTGGGACAATATGTGGGGAATGGGATAAGGGGCTGGAAGTTTGTTTTGATAAAAACACTCCACCCATCACCACTGTATTCGATGTTAAAATGTTCTACAACCAAACAGATTGTGGTGTTCAGCAAGCAAACGTGTGAGACTTATATGCCTATAGCTTTAGATTGTTTTTGTTTTCTTCTTCAACTGCTATTAATAATCTAGAAAAAAAAAATTCAGCCTTTGACATCTTTGCAATACATTTTATCATGCCAGCTTTCTAAAAGACTACAGTGAGCTACTTTTCATTGTGATCGTTCTACAAAGGTTACGCCTATCTGTATGACTACTGAACCTGCTTATATTAAAGTCCTCAGGGAAGTTCTGTGGCCTTCTTCATGTTTCAGATGTATTTAGCAGTCACTTCCTCCTTCTGTGATTCATCGTACCAACATTCCTGCCAAGCAGTAGTTACTCCTTTTAGATCTTCTTTGTTTATTTTGAGTCATTTTGTGGCAATCTTCGTGCAGTTTGGATGGTAACTTTTTCAGATGGTTTGCAATGCCTCTTTTTTTTTGTTTTGTTTTTTTGTTTCTTTTTGTTTTTGTTTTTGTTTAGCATGGCAATAGCACCATTCTCTGGAAATGTTATGTCTTAGCATGGTCCGCTGACATTTAGTAATTTCTGAAGTAACTAATAATATTCTTTGCACACAAGTAATGTCAATTCCTACTTTTAAACATCACCATTAAGCATTGTTTATTATCTAATGGCTTTTAGTTGCCAATAAATATCCATTGCTGTTGGCACACAAACAACATCAGCTGGCAACTTGAATTCCTACTTTTAAAAATGTAAATACAAAATTAATATGCGTTGGTTTTATCAATACTAAATTTTAAAGAAACAGTTTCTGATATTTTACCACTTAGCCGAATTAAGCCAACAAAGGGCTTAGCAATACAGTAGCCACCTGCACCACAGAGATAACACGGACACAAACAAAGGAGATACTTGCTTCCGCATCCAGCGCTCAAAAAATATCACGGATATTTGCAGAGAGTTTCGAGATATTATAGTAATAAAATAATGACTTGGATCACATTATTGAGGAGTTTGGTGATAAAATGAGTGATCAGGAGAGGATTTATCAGTATGTATGTCTATAAAGAGGTATGTGAAAAATACAGCGAATAAAGGGTGGGGCTTGACTGTAGATGCAGTACCAATGTCCTTTTGCCATACACTGCCTTTTAAACCTGTTTTACTCTGAAAATTTCAATAAAAATAATTAGCGATTACTAAATAAAAACAAATTTAAAAAAAAAAAAAAAGCAGTATAGTTTATAATACAATTAAGGTCTGGCTTGATTTCAACAGATTTGCCGGTAGAAAGGGTTTCTGCTTGTCACTGATCCCTCTCATATAAAAACAAAACATTTCCCACTGGCATTAAAAATAGTATTTTTGACTTTTGGTGTCATAAAGAAATTAGGGTTATTCAGGATCTCTACAATAATTATGTTTTAATGTCATTTGAACAGATCCAAAGAAAATATCATATCCCTGATAAACATTTCTATGGTTTCCTACAAATCCGTCATTTTACAGACAAATCTTCCTCCAGGATTGACGGTCAAGACTCTAGCTGATACCTACCTTTTAATATCTGAAAACCCTAAGAACATCAACTTCCCTTTCTACTTATTAATTTACTCATTTGGTTCAGATAATTTAGGACATATTTCATTGCAAATTTAAAAAAAAGATCCTTGGATGCTTTTTTGAGTATGCCTACCAATGGATTAACTTTGAATCCCACTCAATTAAAAGTAGTTGGAAAATTGTTATTTCTTGGTAGAAAATGCATCTTATTGAATTGGATCAAGGATAAGCCACCCACTGTAACACAGTGGTATGGAGAGGTTTTTAAAATTCTCCCCATGGAAAGGCTGGGTGCCATTTTAAAAGGTGATGAAAACTTTTTTACTCACTGTGTGGCTACCAATACAAAATCACCTTCCAAAGGACTTGGCAGGTATTGTGCAAGAGAGACAGGCTGCTTTGGATTGGAAGTGCCCTGTTTCCTCGTATACAACCTCTTAGGAGGTTTGTATCTGTATTGGATTTTGTGATTCACTGATGATTGTACTTGTATGCACTGTAACTTTTTTCTTTTTTTTTGGTTCTTTTTTCTGTTTTGAAAATCAATAAAAAGGTTCATTAAATTAAAAATATAAAAAACCTTGAAGATAGTTATGTATTCAATATGTGTCTATATAGCTAACCAAGGACTGAAATGTTTTCTGTTTTTTCTTTCTTTTTAAGAATAAAGTCAAGTGAGTTTGGTGTAATGCCACCATCTCTGAACTGTATTGATTTAAAGTAAAACATGGAAGGTATATAAAGTGAAAAATATAGGATGGTGTCAGTGCTCAGACAGTTGTGGTACTGTACAGTATCTAAATCATTGTGAAGTAAGGTTGAAAAAAGAAAGAAGAACATCTTCCAAAGGATTATGTTTTCTAAACTATCAAAGCCCTCAAACTATCAATGTATTACACTACTCCTTTTTAAAGCATTCAGCTCTGCCAGTATCAGATATGTTCAATACTCAGCTTGGTTGTCAATCACAATGCAAGAACTACATCTTTGCTTTGTCATTTTATTGTTGAACCTGTTGAATGAATTCTATCTGTGTTGAGAGCTTGATATTTTAATATGGTTGTAAGAGAATGCATAGGATTGTTCAAGTTCGTTTTTGTAAACCTGAAAAATATACCCTCCAGGCATATTCTGGCACTAAGCTGAGCCTCCTTTACTTTGCATAGTTGCTCCCGGGGGCTCTTTGGTAAACTGCCGTCTGTCTCTTTCCCTCGGGTAAGGAGAACCATGTCACTCGGGATCCACATCCAGCAACCAAACAGAGCTCTGCTATTGTCTCTGATGCCCCACCTATTCTGTGAACAGGTCTCGGAAGACCATCGTGAGGGCTATATTGTTTTCCCAAAGTTGTCAATTATCATTCCTGTGAGGCAAGGGCAAAGCTGAAACTATTGATACTCTGGTACAACCATTCTTTAACAGACCCTCAAGTAACACAGTAAAAAAATATATACCAAGTCATTTATTCTATGCTCCCCCATCAGTTTCCAAACTTCTGCCATGCCTACCCTTCCCAGTTTGCAACCCTGCCAGTATAAAGATTGGTATTATTCTATTTCTTTTAATAGATATATTTCATTGACATCATAGAAAAAATCAAGCAGGATGATGTTAAGATAGAAAAAAAATCAACAAAGAATTTAAAAAAACAGAGATGGTGCAGACTACCTCCACAAACCCTATCTATTAGACAATCTTCAAAGGGCTATCTGATTCATGGGTTTTTGATTGTCTGTCTCTTGGATATACAATGCCAGCTATTTCTGATTTGCAAGTCGGTGTAAAGTTATCAGAAGCTGGCTTTGCAGACTGTTTTATAAAGCCATCAAAATATAGGGGGTATAAGTCTTGGTGGATCTGTAAATCGACTTACAAATTAGGATATTAGTTTGGACAATAAAGGATTCTGAAAGAAAATAGTTAATAACAAAATCACCCTTCCATAACTGTACGGTCGTGAATCTTCCTGCTTTAGGAGAAACAAATGTTCTTACTAGCCAGAAAGTAAACTGCAAAAATTGAAAGCTTATTGCACATGCTGCAAGAAGGATCGCAAAGTTCTGACGAGTCCATCTTTCCTGAAATAACCACTGGGATAAATCGTCATAGTAATACAGCATCCACCATCCAGGATTATTGCGGGCAACCATTTATATCGGGCAAATAGCGTTTTCCATTTTCCATTCCCATTGATTTCAATAACAAAGGCATTGTTTATACCGTGTTAACACTAGCACTGCTATAGCAGCTTTTTGAACTGCTTTTGCAATTCAAATTTAAATGGCTCCGCGTAGTGAATCTCATGTGTATGTCCATTCTTAAGTGTTACTAAATATTTTAATTAAATACCCATACGGTGTTTCAGCTGCAGAATCATAAAAATGAATAAGTTATAAGCACCTGCTTCTTCAACTGCCAGACCCGCAGTTTATGTGCCATATTGACATCTATACAATATAGCTGACAATTTAGTCTGGGCTTTGTAATAAAATCAAAGTCATTGTGAAAGAACATATTATATACTCCTGTCGAGTGCTGAAACGCTAGTGAAAGTCATTCTACACATCATGTATTATATTATTATTATTATTATTATTATTATTATTATTATTATTATTATTATTATTATTATTATTATTATTAGCAGTTGTCAGAAAATACACACATTGAATAACAATACAGTGTGATATAGCTATGCTATTTTTTTCTCGTCTGCCTGTCCTCTGAATCAGCTCAGGAAGTTTGTAACTGTCCTTTGTAATTCAATCTTGAGAACGTTTCAAACCCAGGTGTTGTGATCAGTGCTTTGATCAGTCACCTCTTGATCATGTATGCTAATTATTTTGTATTAGGTGTAGGGCTGGCGACAGACTGGCTGAGGGTTAGCGTTTATCTGCTGTGGGCACTCAAATTCCTTATTATCTGTATACTGACTGAGAAGATGGCTCAAAAACGAGTACTGAATACAGAAGAAGTGCTTGAACTGTTACAAGATTTGGCTGAAGGAGATTCTAATGGCAGGGTGAGTAATAACGATAGCGACACTTCCTGGGCTGTTGAAACCAGCAGTTCTGACAGTGAAAGTGAGGACACCAAGCCAGATTTACCTGCAGTTCATTCAACAAGTGCCGACCAGGGGAAGAGGGAGAGGTCATGGCCGTGGCAGATCCAGATCCAGTAGTGGAGAAACAGCTGCTGTCCCTGTGGCTCCTCCTGCATCTGCAGCTTCAGCACCACCAGCAACAAGGACAACTACACCTGCTGCATCAGCTTCTCCAAGCGTAATTCAGGAGACGGGCAAAGACGGTACAGTTTGGAAAATAATGAATCCTGATGATGACGCTTTGAGAAAACTCACATCAGAAAATGTTTTGTCTGAAGCTTCAGGCCCAACGCCGCACATAAAACAAAATGTAGATACCCCGCTCAGTGCATTTCTGTTGATCTCCATGCAACTGCTGCTTCACATTCAGCGCTGTGCTGTGGCAGAGGCATCAGCAGGTACTGAATGTTGACCCCTGGGAACTGTCTTTTGAGGAATTGCAAGCTTCCATTGCAATCATGTATGTGCGTGGCACATATACTGGCAAAAGCATTTAAGTAGAGAGCTACTGGTCACAAAAGTGGGGTCTTCCCTTCTTCAAGGAAACAATATCGGGATCACTTTCGGGAAATCCTGAGATTCATACATTTTGATTTGAGAACAACAAGAGCAGCCCGACTTATTACAAACAAATTTGCCATGGCATCAGAGGTCTGGGACAGCTTCATCACAAATAGTATTGCTTGCTATAAGCCTGGAACTAACATCATCGTGGATGAGCAGCAGTTTCCCACAAAGACACACTGTTGTTGGACACAGTACATGGCCAACAAACCAGACAAGTTTGGCATCAAATTCTGGCTTGCAGCTGACATGGATTCCAAATACCTTGTAAGTGGCTTCCCCTACCTGGGAAAGGATGAAACATGCTGGCGAGAGACTGGGAGACAGTGATGTGCTGAGGCTGATGGAGCCATATTTGGGCAAAGGACAAAATGTAACCACTGACAGTTTTTTTTTACTTTGCTCCATTTGGCCAGTGAGTTGCAGAAAAAAAAAAAAAAACCTTGGAAGGGATTGTGAACAAGGCAAGATGAGAGTTACCACCAACAGCTCAAGCTGTGCGAGCCACCCTGCACTCCACTAAACTCCTCAGGCAGAACAGCTGTGCCACCCTGAGTGTGTACAGGTGTAAAAGAAAATGAAATTTGCTTATTCTAAGCTCTGCACAAATCAGTGACCATCGGGACTGATGCTAAACAAAAGCCAGAGACTGTTGCATTTTACAACGCAACAAAGTACAGTGTAGATATACTGGATCAAATGGCATGGCTATATTCTGTCAAAGGTGGTACTTGCGGTGGCCTGTGGCTGTTTTTTTAATGTTTTGGACCTGGCAGACATCAGCGCTTTGGTTTTGTAGAAGGAGTACATCAGCAACACAATCACTCAGAGGGACTTCATTTTGCAGCTAGCCCTAGAGCTATGGCAGAAACATTTTGATAAGAGACACGAAAGACAGCTGGCAAATGTCCCTCAACCTTCAGCCAGCGCTGCGCCCACTGGCACATGGAATAAAAGACAATGCCAGGTTGCTAAATGCAATAAAAACAGAACTTTTGATGTCTGCATCCGTTGTGAAAAGGCAGTCTGTGGCAAATGCACTGGTACAGGTGAAAAGCATGTTTTCTGCATAGATTGTACTTAGAAAGCTGTAATAGAACAGACAGACGAGCCTTTGAACTCTGTTTAACTCAAAGTGCTTTCACATTGCATAAGTTAGGTTATATTATTGTTTTATGCTATTTTTATAACTAGTTATTTATGTTTGGTAATTTTATATGTGCATACAGCTTTCTACACCTGTTTACGCAGAAGTTTATTGCGTAAAGTTTATTTTATTACAGCTTCATGTTTATGTATAAATTTTAAAAAAAATAAGAAAAAAGTTTAATTTTCAATGTAAATACAATGTTTCTGCTCTGAAAATGTTATTTATGATGTTTATAAATAAAAATATCATATCAAAGCCATTTTAAAATGGAGCCGCACATTTTGCGGGTGCAGCGGTTGTGTGTAGTCCTAGTCTAGTGTTAAGCACGCCGTGAATTTCGGGTAAACTGAGCTGTTTGGATTGCGTTATATGTCATTCACATAGATTTAAATAACAAACGCACTGCTTATTACTGTAGTAATCACTCTTACTAATCCACCAATCAGCTGTTTTCACCTTGTTACCTCGCCATTCACATAGCTTTCAATACAAAAGGCAGCACTTTACTGTAGTAAAAGCTTGACAGATTGATCAATCAGCTGTGTGCACCTTGTTACTGATCGATTACCCCTGTACTGTACCATGGCTATTTAATCCCTATATGCAGTGTTGGGTTCACAGTTTAAAAAAACAGCACTGACTGCATCAGCAAGCATGGCTGCAAAGAGAAAAGTGATGAGCATCAGCATGAAAATTCAGTGTAAATAAAATGTCTCTGTTAGATGCTGTGTGCTTGCTAAAGCATGCTTGGAACTCTGTCAGTCAGCAAGCAATGCAATGTTGCATCAAAAAAGCTGGGTTTTCAGTAATTGAGGAGGAGAATGCTGACGAAAATATAACCAAAACTGAAACTCACAAAAAACTTTTTTTTTTTATTATTGTTTTTTTTATTAGTGTAATGAGTGTCTTAATAAAGATTTTGAACCGCATACACACCTGTTTGTATATTTTGAACGTCAGGCTATTGTGGGGGAGTTTATACCGTCCATCGCTTACTGTGGGTGGATCACGTTAACACAAACACACCCGTTCTAAGCGGTAGCAACTGTGTCTAAAACATGACCCAGATTTCTCTTTGTTCCCTCCATTAAGGGCCCAGTCTGAAGAAGTTTTAAGCATCCACTTTATCAAGCATGCTGGCAGAGAGGTTATTAATAATTGTGTCTGTGTGTGTCACAGATGCTGCACAAATGAACGTTTCTCTGTCATGGTCTCTTGACACTGGGGCTCTGGGGGTGGTATTATAGACCCAAATCTGTCTGCAGCCAGCCTGGTCTAACATATAGAAGAAATATTTGTAAAAAAGTAGTTTGACCGTACTACTTAGAATTCTATGTAACGTGTACCGTGAATAGTTCAGAAACCCTGTGTTTCTCATAAAAAGCTGTTAATATATAAAAGCTTCTCCACTGATGTTAAATTCTCTCTCTCTAAAACTTTGCATTGGATTTTGTATTTTTTAAACATAAAAAAGTTAATTTCTTTAACAAGGAATGAGGCAGAATGATCTTGTTTTCTTGGTATGTGGCATAGATTACCTGAAAATATCTAACCAATTTCTTAACTACATACATTGCTTAAAGTTAAATAAAATGACTTACTAGCTGGGCTTACAAGAAACTTGAGAAAGACTTGCCTTTGGAAACGAAACATGTCGTTTTTGTTTAGTTCGGTAACACATTTATCTAAACAAGAAACAAATGTGTCAGTCCACTGAATTTCATGTTAAAAAGTTCCCACAGCAGAAAGAGTAGACCTTAATATGAAATGCCATTATGACAGCCTTCTGTCTCAGCTATCTTTATTGAATGAAATGTTGCATACATCTTATTTTTTAATGCACTTGCACATGGCAATACCCAGTGCTACAGCATTTTTTAGTATTTAATTTGTCAAATAGACACACATTTTGTTGAAAATGACTCCTTCACTGAAAAGTATTGTTAAATAATAATTTTAATATAATCTGTGCCACAGTCACATGTGATAATGCCAGAAGGCACGCTTTATGTGGGTTTGTTTATATTTATATAACAATTTATCAATAATTCACCAAACAACAATGTGCATTTGTGCCAGAGATGTGAGCATGCTAAATCAGATTTTTTTTTTTTCCCCTTAGTTTTTGCACAATGTGAATAGAATTGGCACAGCTACTGTCAACATGCACTTGGAAACAAATTAGTCTTTGTTAACGAAAACCAAAAGCTACCCCCCCATGAAAGTCTATTCTTAATTAAAATCCCAGATGTAAGAAAACTCAGGCTGACTTTGACATATGTGTTAAAATAAAAATTATACAAGCCAAACAAGTGGCATGCAGATTGGTTAAAGCAAGTTGTCTGTTTAAAGAGTGAATGAGACAATAGCATGAGCAACAGTTTGACTCTGAGAAGTGTACAAATGCATGTACCAAAGTAATGGATAATACATTTAAGACAAATTCAAACTGTAAAATCTCATTCCTGTAACAACTCGGGTGTTGTAATTGTTTTTATGTTGTTATGCATTTATGATTTTTATTATTATTTAGTTGCTTACAAAGCACTTTTCTGAAGAGAAAAAGAACCCCAGTGAAACCCCTGAACTATATAACAAATACAAATTAACAGGACAGATTAGCTGGAGTCACTACATTGAATGCAGATGGCATCTTATACATCATGTCAGTAAAATACAATTGTAAAAAAAATAAAAATACAAAAAACGTACATTTCACAAAACATTGCCCTCAGAAGAGATTAGTCATGCTACGTGTTGACAAATTCCAAGCGGCCATTGGTACGCCTTTAACTTTTGGATTCATTTTTTTGTAATTAAAGTTTGAACATTACTGTTATAAATTAGGTTGTTTTGCATGGAAGTGAAATGACTTAGTCACCAGCTACCATAATTCTCTTTATATAACACACATTAAAAAAAAAGAAAAAGTTTTTAATTTTTTTCTGATGTGTGATACGCATAACTGTGACATACAAATAATTACAGAAAGATGGCATGTGGCTGTGTGGAAAATGGTGTTTTACAAGAGTGTGAGACGTACATGGGTGCACATTGTGCAGTAAATCATATGGTAGAGTGGGATTTCTAAATATACATTTATACAAGATTTGTTCTCTGCTAACTTCTGCAGCTGATCTAATGAATGTTCTGTTTTGCTTTTTTAAATAGACCAGACCCTAGCCCAAAAAAGCTGCAGGTTTTTCATTTATGAGGTGCAGGTCGGAGCAAGTATTTTCAAAGTGGCAGGAGGGGGTGAGAAGCTATTGGTTTTGCAGCTCATTATTTAGCTAGTTCTGAGTAAACACTCATTACATTAGTACTTGATAAAGTACAGATTTTTACAGAGATGGTATTAAGATTAAGTATGCAGACTGAGGGTGTTGCCTTTAATAGTTTGAAGGATGCAAATTCAGTAAAAACCCTGTTGTGAACAGTGATGACACCAGTCCAGTTCTTCTGATAAGACTATGGCTTTTCCATAAGTAAGATTGAAGTGCTCAGAAACTGCAGGTCCAGCTATAGCACACAAGAGCTAAGGCTGCAGCTCAGGGCTCATGTTTCACAATAACCTCAGCTTCCTGTGTGGAAGGGGAACCGCTGCGAGAGAGCTCTTGTAAAACCTGTCCTGAAGAGTGAAGTTATGAAGAGGTGCTGCTGTGTCAAACATCTGCTTCATTCATTACACTTGAAGAGCAGCAGAGAACGTACAATAGGGCAAGAACCTTCAATACATTCAAATCCTCCTGTGACCACACTTTTTCCAGGCACTCTACAACTGAATGACTGCCCTGCCAATTCCAGCCATAAAAAAAAAAAAAAAAACATGCTGTTCATGAGAAAACTGAAGCAGGTTTATAAAACGAAAATGTATATATCATCACGTATGTCTGCAAAAACATCCCAGTTATGTGTGTATACTAAATAAACCCAGGAAAGGGTTAATTCTGAGCCTTGTTTAAAACACTTCATTTCCGTGTGAGACTGTGGCAGGAATGGAGTAAACATTATTCAGTAGATTATTCAGTGTAGTTTTAATTAGGGAGCTGTGTATAAAATACTGCAACTGACCTGAATATTTAGTTTTGTAGAGGCTGGGGTTTAGGAAGGTGCACTAATGGGTTGCTGCCAAAAATCAGTCACAAGTTTAACTGTATATTGTTATTATTTTAAAATCAACATATCTGTAGCAGTCCTTTTTTAAAAGAGCAATCATGATAAAAACATCAATATTGCAGCAACAAAACTGTGGATTAGGGTTTGCAATATAAATTCTTCTACAGCTGGCCTCTGATCCTCAAAGCATAAAGAAAAAAAAAGAAAACAGATTGTATAACCCCTATACAAGAGAAGCCTGCAGTAGAGAATAGTGTGTATCAAAATATCTTTATCTTTTAAACTGAATTAAGGCAAGTGCATATAAAATTGTGACTTTAAGTTCAAACTTTTAAAAAATTCACACATTTGCATCAATTTTTTAAAGGGTTTTATATCTAATGAATTTAGATTTAATTTGGCATGGCATAAAATCCATTTGTACAGTTTTTAATTAAGAATGCAGTCCATGCAATTAAAATTAAGGGTAGAGTCTTCATCAGCTAGTCCTGAGAGAACCGCAGTCGAAAAAATTATGTTAATGCTTTACGCATTAGCAGCATTCACGGGATGCTGAAAACACAGGGAAGCGGGGAAAGGATTTTATTCTTTTTTTTTTTTTTTTTTTTTTTTAGCCAGACAACGAGCACTTATAAAACCCTCATCTTAAGCCTCTTTTGAAATGTTCTGTTAGCTGCTTATTTATTCTTTGTTTACAAATGCCTCGGTACATGAAACATGTGTCAGACATGTTTAGAGATGTCAAGTGAAAATTAAACTCGTTTATGCTCAAGTCTTGTGTCGAAAAAACAGCACGACTGAAAGCTCTGTGGCTTACATATTGTTTCTAAACTCCATTTGCAAATAAAATTTAATTGATGAGGAAGATTCACTGTTAATAGAAAAATAACAAAGAAAAAAATGACACAATCAAAGCTAACCACTTTTGTTCCAAGGTTTCTTGTTCATTTTCCGTCTTTGTTTTTCCGTAAACTGATTTAAAAAAAAAAAAAATAGGCCTCACATGATGTGACAGTAGGAGAAGTATGTCTATACAAATAGATGTGTTTAGTTAGAGTGCAGTTTAACTACACTATTACTACAGTTTAGCCTATTAGAACAGCAGTCCAGTGTAACTATAGATCACACTGTAAAACCAGATGTTTAGAAATTAATCTTATGGAACAGATTACACACATTGTTTAAAAGGGCAGAGGCTGGGCACGAGCCGACCACGGTGTGCACCGCAAGCGAGCGTCTTAACCACAATGCAAAAGAGCAGGGTTGGACTGACAGGGGACAGAATCCGTCACGCCAGTGTCTCAGACAACACTGCCCATTACACAGGCACACAATAAAAATGAATACATAAAGTATATCATTACTTGCATGTGCTGGTAATCTGTTGCAGAAGATTAATGTTTTGTTCTTGATTTAAAAATGTGTAATGCCAGTTGTTGGAGGGATCTGTATCGAAGGAGTGTGGGACACCATTGCAGAGGTGGTATTAGGGAGGCATACCCAGGTAAACATTAATGCAACATATTCCACACTTACCTCTATTATAATACCTCAAAACGTAACATGAATGGGTATTCATGAACAAACTGCTACGATGAATGAATGTAACATTAATGACTGTATAAATTAAAGACTTTGGCAGGAGGCAGTGTGTTAGTTCATATGTAATAACAATATTATTATTGGAATTAAAAAAAAACAAAGTATTTCTAAAAGTTTTGTATTTGTATTTTGTATGTGTATTTGTGGGTTTATGGATGAGAAACTTTATCCTTGCTAGCACAACTACATTAAGAATATTCTTCATAAATGTATTATTACTTAGATGATTTTTTAAGCCATGTACAGATTGTGTTTTTTTTTTTTTTTTAAGTTTAGTAATCTAAATGACATCTGCTTGGATAGATTTTTCTCTTGCCAGGACATTTTTTCGAGCTCTGCAGTGAATGGGAAATTATATACAGTTCGTCCTTTTCTGTTCATGTTATCTTATTGTTGTTAAATCTGTAACCTCTTCACACACATTTAAGTGTCTTAGAGGATACCAAACTATTTTTGCAACTGCCGAACAGGCTTAATATTTGATCAGATACAAAAAGACTGATCTGGAAAGCTGGTTATACATTTTGCAGGCTAATGGTTTTACACTTGTTGGGTTCAAGTTTCTTTTATGTGATTTTTGATAAATATGTGCTAATGAAAGAGAATTATAAATGCCCAAATATTGTTGGCAGATGCTGTTTTAAGTGGCTTTAAAAGACATGTTGGAATATTCCATGTTTCACACTTGTCATTGTTATACCAAGCTTTTCCTACTATAGTTGTGAAGGTTTAAAGTGGAATCATCAAATTTGCCAGCTGGTACGGCAAGCAAATATAATATATAATGAATCACCAGTAAATATGCTTTTTCTCTTAGTGCGCACCCTTCCACTGATGTTTTATTCATTTCATTTCATTTCATTTGTTTAAAATATTAACAAAAGTTAGTTTTATGTATTATAATTATAAATTTGATGTATTTGGCATTGTAGTATACTGAAAACCACGGTGTTTGTGGACGGTGCTATAGAATTGTTTTATAGCAGTGTACAGAGCGAGATCTGTGCTGACTATCTGAGGAGCTCGGGATGAAGGGTCTGCCTGTCAATCATGGCAGTGACACAGAGAGGTTGGGTGAGGGCTCGCTATCTCTATCTCTCTCTGAGTGGTCGAGAGGCGGGTCTTGAGGGGTGCTTGACCTATAAAAATAATGCTCTGTTATTCCTCAGGTCTGCCCCTTTAGGAAGAATATCAGTGGGAGTTCTGGTCAGAAACTGCGGTTCAAACCAAAATAAAACGCCAGCATCAGGAGCGAGGAGAAGAGACAGACAGGCAAGCCAGGCTGAGGAAGGCATTCCTGAATAATACACATGAAGAGTTAAAATAAGTAGCTACCAACCCGAGGGGGATGTGGGTAGTTAGCGGAGAAACCCTGGGCAACCCCACAAAGTATAGCAGATGAATAGCCGCTTGCAGGCTGAAGACCAAAGCCGTACAAGTAGCGACGGTGGGGGACAGTGTAAAAGCAGCAACTTTTATTTGTAGTTTTGTTACTGTGTTTTATTTTCCTTTTTGCTTTTGCCTTTTGTTTTTATTATTATTTTGACGCACCTGAGTGTATGTGTGCAACCGTTTTCTGCTCCTCTTTTACCTTTGATGGTATCAGAGTGAACTAGCAGCACAGTGCCATCTTGTGGCAGAATTAATAAAGTACACCCCTGCAGGTTTTTAAACCTTTAATCCAGTGTGTTGTGTCCAGTGAATTTCTCCACCCTCCCACAAAAGGTAAGAAAAAGGGATGACTTATTTGTTCTTGAAAATCTATGAATGAAGCTAATCAAAAGAGAACAGATGCACTTAGCATGCCCATACATTAAATTACTGTGACAGAGAAAGACTGAATCTGTGTAAAGGAAACAGAGTGCCCTGGACTTGATGGTCTGACAATTAATTCCAGGGAAAGGTGGAAGTTGGCCATCTAGAAAGGGGCCGCTGCCAAAGTACACTAAGTCATCGCCCCAGAAGGGAAGCAATGTGGCAACCGCGGATTGGAGGAGAAACGACTGCACTTGCTAACCAAGGGGTGTGACCGACAGCAAAAAAGGGGATGTGGCTAAATGATCTGTTACTTTGTTATGGATGTGAGCGAAAAGAGAGTAATAAAGTAACAGTGCGTGCTTAGTGTTTGTTTGTTTTGCAGTGTCTAATTTTACTCGTTTGCTGTTATTAGACAGCTAACACACCAGGAGCTGTCGCTTAAGGCCAGCACCAACCTGGACAACACTTTACCACTGTGCACTAATAAATTGTATTTCACCACTTGCACGTTAGCACTCAGTCTGGGCTTTTGATTGTGTGTGTGTGTCTTTGTGTGTGTTATACTGTGTTTATTATTTGGGACTGGAAACCCATCATTTGGAACAGTGCAATGCACTTTGTTGAGTTTTGCCTGGGATTATTCTTTGTGGTCGCCAGACCGGGATTACAAAATAAACGTCTGTTTGGGTCGTGAACTTTGTTGTCTGTCTTCTGTTTCGTAATCACATCACCTCTAGCACTTTGCCGCACTTATTAAAAACTGATTCAAGAGAAAGAAAGCCACTGAGACTTGCATCTTATTTCCAAGAGAGTCAAGGAAGAGAGCAACAATAGACATCCATTCAACCAGGACACATTGCCATGAATAAAGGCCCTGCTGCCATGGACAAAGGGTCTTGTATTTATTGAGTTTTGTTGTAAATGTAGTGTTTTTTTGTTACGCTTTCCATAAAATGTTAGCATTGAGTTTGAATAAAACAGATACTTGAGTTAAATAATTCCGATCTCAGAATCCTGTCTGTTTCCATATGATAAATGTCAACAAAGGATTATAGAAAAATCCAGCTGGAAATGTGTAGCTATCACAAATACAGCTTTCCCCATGGGCTCCCTAATACTTTACAGACAAATGTTAAAGATTGATTGCACATGAGCATCAAACATGGTTTAACTGCAAGTTCTCATTTGGATCAAATTGACACATTTTGAATTCCTCTTAACCTAATGATTTTTTTTTGCTAGATATTCTCTATAAAATGATCCCACAAACACGAAACATGAAACAGGTGAGGAGAGGGAATGACAACAAAAGTGGAAATGATCTTCATCTCAAAAAAAAAAAACTTATTCTACAGGAAAAGTTCAACCAATTAGGGTTGATTTAAGTCTGTTTATTATTGTCAGACAATGTAGTGAGAACTGCAGCTATAATTTAGGTATTATTTTAATATCTTCACCACATGGTTCTGGCAGTAAATGATCCTTTAACAGTTCAAACCAAAATGGGGTCTGTTCATACACTGCAGTCAGCAACTTACTGCTATATATCATCATCATCATCATCATAAGCCTTTTTCAGTCCACTGCTGGATGAAGGCCTTCCCAAGATACTTCCACAAAAGCCTGTCTGCTGCGTCCCTCATCCACGTTGCTTAGGCGTGTTTCCTAATTTCATCTTGCCATCTTCCTGGAGGTTTTCTTCTTCGTTGCTTTATATCTCTTTCTTTTCTTCTTCGTTGCTTTATATCTCTTGGGATCCAATCTAGTATCTCCTTGGTCCAGCGATGGTCTGTTCTTCTTGCTACCTGTCTGGCCCTGTGAGAAAGTGCCCGCTCCTGTGTATATTATCTGTTATGTTGCGTGTGGTTTGTTAAATGTTGGTGTATAGTCATTGGTACATGGGATATAAACGGGTCTGTGTATCACAAGTGTTTAAAATGTATATTTGTATTTAGGCACGGGATTGTACATCACTTCACATACATTTAAAGTAGTTAAGATGTGAGCACGAGGTTGCACATAATTAATTCACGTGCTGGGATTCAAGTGAATAATTAATTAGTAATTGAATCCCAGCACAACAGTATATATATAGATGCACGTTTTATTCACTCGCGGTAAGGTGTTTTGCTACTGCGTGCTGGTGGGACCAGCACGATACTTGTTTATTTATAAACTCACCATGTTTGTCAGTGTGTCTGTCCGTGCACCGTTTCGTTAAGTCTAGTCCGTTTTTGTTTGTCTCTTTTATTTTGGCGTAGAGTGCCGTGTTTTCTGTTTTCGTGTTTAAACCTTTTATTTACAATAAACCGGCGCAAGCAAGCGCCATCATCGTTTCACATCATCTGTCTTTGTGTATTTCATTCCTTCCTGGTTCTGATGCTGCCCACTTCGGCCGTCTCTGTGACAGGCCCACATTGCATACTTTTTTTTGTGTTCTTATCCATTCCTTCCTTTTCCTGTCTCTTCTTGTTATTCCCAGCATGCATCTTTCCATACTCCATTGAGTCGTTTGTAATTTTTTTGTGATTTTTGCATTGAGGGTCCAGGTTTCACATCCGTAAGTTAGCACTGGCAGCATGCATTGGTCGAAAACTTTCCTCTTGATTCATAAGGGTAGTTTCCCTTTCAGAACCATGCTTAATCTTCCAAAGGCACTCCAGCCCATTTTTGCTCTTCTGTTGGTTTCGCACATTTGGTTCTCCATTGCCAAAACGTACGGTCCTAAGTATAAGTAGTTATTGCCTTCTTCAAGCTTGATCCCATTGACTTCAATTGCCTGTGGAGTGGTATATTCATTGAACATGACTTGAATCTTCTTCAGGTTCATTTTCAAACCCGCTTTGATGCTAGCCTCGTGTAATTCTTGTATTTGTGTTTGTAATTCTTCTGGGCACGTTGTAAATATGAAGATGTCGTCAGCAAATCGTAGGTGATTCAAATAGACGTCATTGATCTTCAGTCCCTTATATTCAGTCAGTCCCAATCCAGTGTTTTGAAAATGTCTTCTAGGGTGACCATAAACAGCTTTGGGGAAATTGTATCTCCTTGACAAACTCCTTTTTCAGTCTTGATTTTGTCACTGTTTTTATGGAGTCTTACTGTGACAGACAGATAGATAAAGATAAATTAAAGATTTTTTTTTTTATCCACCACTGTTAAAATCTTGAATTGTACTACTCAGTTTTGGTTCTGTTTTGTAAAAATAAAAAAAGAAGCAATTGCTGCTCCTCACCATGTCAAATGAATGGCTTCCCTATATTATCCCCAGGTCGAATCTTGCATTTCACCACAGCTACCTTTCTAGTGACCCACCGCTGCAAAATAATACCACAATTACATGCATCAGACGGACTGTAGTGGATTAATGCACCGCCTTAGTGTTTTGGCTAGTAACGCTCTTGAGACATAATTTTAGGTCCCCTACCATTCACTGTGGGACAGAGATTATTTCCCAGGGATACTTTCCTGACACAAGATTTTCTTAGTTTAAGTAAGTACTGTCGAATGAAATGTGATGTCAATGGAGTCCTGCCTGCAGCTAAAATCAGGCCGTGCGTAATAACTGTAGATGACATGAAAGATAATTCCTGCGTTATGCCATAATCACAGTGATTGTTTTATATGCTGTTCAAAGTTCTGACAATCAGGGACTAAAAAAAATGTCTAGGATTATATTATTATTTTGAGGGCGATATATTGGTGCAAGGATACAGAACATAAAAATGTAGATAGGTAGAGAGACAGACACAAAAACATTTGAATATGGATAGTGAAGTTCAAAGTTAACAGCCGTGAAATACTCAGCAGATTGTTAATACTATATTAACAGTGACTGTCTCATACTGACATCTGTAGAATTATTTTTAATTGTTTTTGACCAGTGACTAATGGACAGGGCCATGCAGCTATCAGTTAGAGATACCATTTTGCCTAATGTAGCAGCACTTATGGCTCTGAGTTTGAATAAACCAAGGGTTTCAACACTTATTTTCTAAATAGTGTAAAATAAGTTTTTCTAACTTGTGATAGCATTGCATTATTACATAACAAACTTGTTATATTAGCTATCTAAAAATGGGATGGTTGCAATAATTTGTTGTTACTTTGACCACAGCAGTTACCCATAACTGGGTGTACGTTAAAAGGAATTGAAAGAAAAAAAGTTTCTGTAATTATATACACTGTTTCTGGTTAGTGTCTCATTCATCTTTAGGGTGCTTTTCTTCCCAGCAATTACAGACAAATTAGCAGATGTACAAGAACATCATTTAGCATATAGCAAAATCTTTTATGTGGACCTTACCAAGTGAATAAATAGAACACTTTTTTTTCTGGAGCTTTCTTTCGTTATTTACTTTTAGATGTTTGTTCCTTTGGCTTGGGTCCTTCAATTTCAAGCCATCTTACTTTTTTATTGGTTGGGTTGATATTGGTCTATTTCCCTCACTGTAACAAAATTGATATTTAAAATAAGTCCTGTTGCTTCTTTTAAAATGTATTTGTTTCCAAGAGTGATATAAGTAACATGTTTTTTAAGTATTAACTATTCGTGGAGGAGATTTCACTGGGTTCTCGTTCTGATTTCACCGGTTTCATCGGTTTCACTGGGTTCTGGCCCTGATCACACAATAAAGAATATAACTTAATTGAATAGAACTCTAGAGTGGTCTTTCCCAGATCAGAAACGAGACATTGAAAAAGTGGAAGTCTTCACTTTATTAGCCTCTATCCGGTCAATGGATGAGTTTTGTACTTTTAACACTTCACCTTCTGTTAGACAACATAGAACACCACCAAAAGATCTTTAAACATGAAGATAGTGCTTATAGAAAAGCTAGAGAAATGTGTATTGAAACAAATGTCTTTTCAAATAAATGTTTACATTTCACGAAGCAATGCGTACTGTACCTAAGTGTATCAACACACCACAACAACAAAGCATAGGCAGATATAGTTAAATGGAGGACATGCTGTACCAGAGCATACCAGTGTTTGGACAAAAGGAAATGACAGAATGGCACTTTGTGAAGTGTTGCTGAGCTTAAAACACACACAGAGAAAGTTGGCTTGCAGATGTATTTAAGACCACTCTAGTGTAATAAAATACTAATCACAGTGCATTTTTGTGGTGAAAAAAAGGGTTGGTGTGTATTGCACAAGTTCAGGGATCCAGTAAAAAGAAAAAACAAATCTGAAACTGAAGTTCTGAATGTTTGTTCTCCCCTACTGCTATATGTATTCTTTTAACAGATGTACATAAAATTGGGCAGTCTGCTTCTTGGCCTCCTGCTCACCTGCACTTAATATGTAAAAAAAATCTTTACAGCTTAATTTTGAACTTGCAGCTTTCTCATCCAAGGCTGATTGTTGGGTATTTGGACCTCCCAGTGCAAACATTAACTGGTTGAAAAGCACTCTGGAATGTAACGAAGGAAACAATATTGGGAAAAGAGCCAAGAAGGCAGAAACACTGGCGCCTGGAACCTAGGGATTTGCCTCCGAGTAATAATAGGAGTTGAACACGGCCCAGCACTTCTGCTATGCTGGAAATGGCATACTGTGATCCATGCCTTAGCCAAAGGGATTTAAATGCAGGAAAGAGCTGGCAAGTCAAAATCTCCTACACATTTCACAGTGTGTGTTGAAATGAGCAAAGGAAGTAAGGGGGTGAGACTGAAGTCTATTAATTCTGGGCCAGCTAAGTCAAGAGTGGAGCCTTTTAACCATTTTTTTTATTTTAGTTTCTCATCATGTCCTGCCACCCAGAAAGCACAGACATAAAGCAGAAACTTGAAACTGCTGTCATTCAAGGGAAAGGGCACCCCAACATCACGTTATTGACAGGAAGGCTGAGGAACTGACAGCATTAGAAATTGTACAGTTGAAGTTGAATTCCCTGGTGCCCCTTAGCTATATAATGTTGGTATTAATTCTGTTTGGAATTGTTAAAATAAGAAAGGTTACAGACTGAGGTAAAAACCTGCTTTTTTGCTAATGAATACGTACCTTGCTTCTTCCCCAGTGTCCTTGGACTGTCATCCCCAACCTTTTGAAGCTGTATCTGATTATCCATGCAGCAATTAATCATAATTAAGCAGGTCTGAGACTTGGCAAGGTATAAGGAAGGTGGCTGCAGATCTGGCATTCATCCTGAGCAGCCTCTTTTTGGCTTCCAGAGCCTTCGTTAAGGTCCATTTTTTTTAAAGAACGCTTCAAGCCCTCCTTCCCCTCCCTTTGCTTGTCCCCACTGGGCTTCTTCAGTAACATTGGGCCTGCTCAGCTCCAACACACTAAATCTTTTTTGTCTTCCAAGAGGAAACTCAGTAACAAATTACTTCCCCACTGCCAAGTGATTTGGATCCAGTCTAACTGAGCCAGTTTTTTTTCAATTTACCTCAAGAGTAGATCATTATCAATAAATCCAGGTTCACTAATGGAACCCAATTGAATACCAGGCTACCAACCTCCTTTCTGATACTATTTTCCAGTTTATTACACAACTTTGCCCCACGGTTTTCAGGCATGTAATTTGACACACACTGACTTGTTGAGCAATGGTAAAACTATAAAGCAGCTGGTTGTTAAATTCCATATTCCGGCCAGATTTCCAGTTACATATGGGATTGATTTTTCAATGTGTTGTGTGTTTGGAATGGGATGTTTAATGCCATAGCCACTTTACTATTATACGTCCTGTTATGCATTACTTCCATATGCCTGGAAGTGGTGATAATTTCAATTCTTCTGTTATTATTGTTCTCTCACGTGTCATGGCCAATGTTTCGACCCCTCAAGCAACCTGTTTGGCTTTGTTACTCATTTACTGTTTACCATAAAGTAACATATTTACAAATCAAACAACTGCTCATATAGATTCCTACCTACTTCCCTGTATAAACTAATTAAAAAAATTTAAATTATTATTTATATATATATATATATATATATATATATATATATATATATATATATATATATATATATATATGTGTGTGTGTGTGTGTTGCATTTGATCTCTGTAAAGATTTTTAAAAAATGAAAGCTTAACAGTTCTACAATTAATTGAATCTGTGAAAAAAAATCTTACATTTATCTCACTTATTTTTTCTTAAAAGCCAGTCAAAATGTTACAGAACAGATTTGAGTAATTACACTGTAACCACACAACTATCTGTGAAATTTTCTGTGTTATTACATTGTAATTAAGAGACAGTTAATCTAAGTTGTTGCCAAATGTTATAAAAACTCAACATAGCGCTCTTATTTCTATCGACATCAGCCATTCTGTTATTTCTCATTAATGAAAAAGCAAATAAATATATATTTAAAAAAAAAAACGTTAATTACAGTCAATCTTTGATTTCCTATTGTGTCTGTTCTGTTTGATTCTTTTAATGTAGTTGTATTCCAGCAAAATATACTTTTAAAAAGACCCCTCAAGGTTGATGGTGCTGAAGTGTATATTAATAATAAATGACTTTCACACTTCAATGCACTGATTACATGACTACTGGATACCTTGGTGTAAATAACTGGATCCTCTATGAGAGGCCCCACCATCAGTGTTGGTCTTGGTTGTTTACAACCCATTGTGCATGTCATTCTCTTTATCATTAGAAAATGCTTTCATTGCATCAGTAGAATGGAGAGTGATGCATTCTGTTCACAAACTAGCAAAGCAAAGATTAATGGCTGGGTCAGCACAATTCGTGGGTCCCATTGGGTTTGTCTTGCGATCTTGTCAGATGCAGAAAAAGGTCAGATTAACTGTGCTTTAATTTCACAGTTTTCTACATTATTGACATTAAATGTGTCTCTATCATTTGTACTGCAGACGATATGAATTCACCCCTTCACTTACTTATTTGTCCACAGTTTTAATCCAAAGCATCAAATCTATTTTTGGTCTGTACTAGCTTGCTCTGTGTTTAGACCGTAATAGTTAAATAGAAAGCAACAATAAGAAACGGAATAGAACATATAGAATATTTTCTCTTCATAAATATTTAAATCAAATTTTACAATTAATTAAATGCAATTATTTACTGATCACAGATGTAACAAGCACAGCATAAATTAAATATTTCATGTGAAATACAAGATTTGCTAAACAAAAAAAAAAATCGGTGGTATTGTCCAGAACAGTGGTATTGTTCTCTTTTGTTTTAGAGAGCATAATATTAGGGTTAATATTATTTTACCTATAACATGTTGTTGATTTTTTTATACTGTAATTTCTAATACTGTAATTCTATTACTCAACTTAGTGTGAAACTAAAAGACTATATTGTAATATCTTCTTCTTTATAATAAACTCATTAAAGAGCACCTTGCTGTTGATATGAAATATCAGCATGGGTGTATATATATAAATGTTGCTGCTTCCATTATAAATCTTGGTGGCTTTCATAAAGTTTGCACCCCAATGGCCTCAATAGAGCTCTCAGAAACATGTCTACTCTCAGGTACACCAGATTATAACCATAAACCTGATACCCTGCAGTACTCTGACCCAGAGAGACTTGTTAAAAGCTACACTCGGTGTACAAGATATACATACACATATACACACACACACACACACACACACAGTGGCTTGCAAAAGTATTCAGACCCCTGACCAATTCTCTCATATTACCGAATTACAAATGGTACATTGAAATTTCGTTCTGTTTGATATTTTATTTTTAAACACTGAAACTCAGAATCAGTTATTGTAAGGTGACATTGGTTTTATGTGGGGAAATATTTTAAAGAAAAATAAAAAAATTGAAATATCTTGCTTGCATAAGTATTCAACCCCTGTGCTGTGGAAGCTCCTAGTTTGCACTGATGAAAGAAATTGCCCTAACAAGGACACTATTACCTTACCATTGGCCTCCACCTGTGAACCATTAAAGTTGCTGTCACATTTTCTGGACAAAAAACCCACTGTTGAAGGATCATTGGTAATGTTGTGAATCTGAAGGAAAATGAAGACCAAAGAGCATTCTACAGAAGTTAGAGATAAAGTAATACAAATGCATAGATTAGGGAAAGGGTACAAAATAATATCCAAGTGTTTGGATATCCCAGTGAGCACAGTTGGATCAATAATCAGGAAGTGGATGCTGCATCACACCACCCAGGCACTGCCAAGAAAAGGCTGTCCCTCAAAACTCAGCGCTCAGACAAGAAGGAGACTTGTGAGAGAAGCCACAGAGAGGCCAACAATCATTTTGAAGGAGCTACAGAGTTCAGTGGCTGGGAGTGGAGTAATGGTGCACCAGACAACCATATCAAGAGCACTGCATAACACTGGCCTGTATGGGAGGGTGGCAAGAAAGAAGCCGTTACTCAAAAAGTACCATCTGAAAGCACGTCTGGAGTTTTCCAGAAAGCATGAGAGTGACCCAGCTGCGATGTGGGAAAAGGTTTTGTGGTCAGATGAGACCAAGATAGAGCTTTTTGGCCAAAACTCAAAGCGCTATGTGTGGCACAAACCTAACACTGCCCACGCCTCAAGACACACCATCCCTACAGTGAAGTATGGTGGTGGCAGCATCATGCTGTGGGGATGCTTCTCATCAGCAGGGACTGGGCATCTTGTTACAATTGAAGGCAGAATGGATGGAGTAAAATATAGGAAAATACTGCAAAAGAATCTGCTTCAGTCCGCTAAAAAACTGAAGCTTGGGAGGAAATTCACCTTTCAGCAGGACAATGATCCCAAGCACAAGGCCAAAGCAACATTGTAGTGGGTCAAGAACAAAAAGGTGAATGTCCTACAGTGGCCCAGTCAAAGTCCTGATCTCAATCCCATTGAGAATCTGTGGCACTATTTGAAAATTGCGGTCCACAATCGTCGTCCAACCAACCTGAACAACCTGGAGCAAATCTGCCAAGAAGAATGGGCCAAAATCACTCCGACACTGTGTGCAAAGCTGGTACATACTTACCCCAAAAGACTTAAAACTGTTATTGCAGCGAAAGGTGGCGATACCAAATATTAATGTGTGGGGGTTGAATACTTATGCACGTAAGATATTTCAGTTTTTTATTTTTCTTAAAAATATTTCCCAACATAAAACCAATGTCACCTTACAATAATTGATTTTGAGTTTAAGTGTTTTAAATTAAGATATAAAACAGAATGAAATTTCAATGTACCATTTGTAATTCAGTAATATGACAGAATTAGTCAGGGGTCTGAATACTTTTGCAAGGCACTGTATATATATATATATATATATATATATATATATATATATATATATAATATATATATATATATATATATATATATATATATATACACACACACACACACACACACACACACACACACACACATATATATATATATATATATATATATATATATATATATATATATATATATGATGTATGATGATGTACTCTGTAATGCATGTTATGCAATGCTTTTAAGTGTATAAAATGCAGTACACTAAAGAGCTGTTAATATATCTGACTGGCCTGTGATTCTAGAGACTATGAGACTCTCCAGAAAACCCTACAGTATTTCCTTTCTTCAGTCACAGCCTACAGTGGATGTCATACATTGAGCTGGGATTTGATTGCCAAGCTCTTTGTAACCTACAACCTGAGGACTTCTTTGTTCTTAGAAGGACGCTGAATTAACACTAAACCATTTTTCTGCTACACTCTCTCATCTTAATGAGGGATGACCTGAAGAAATGTACCACAATTATTCTGATTATGACAATCTAGCTAGAGAATATAATAGCTTCTTTTATGTTACTTTAAAATTGTTCATTAAATTTTTTTAATTTTTTTTTTTTTTTTTTGTTAAGCCTTTGAAAATCAGAATCAATCTTGTGATAACCCTGAGATTACTGACACGCAGGGGTACCCTAAATACATCTTGGAGGACTTTGTGCCTCATATCAGCTGTTACCTAAATATGTTTGCGCTGTTGTTAAATAATGAAGCCAGTAGCTGAGTTGTTTATCCTAATGAGGAACCGGTTTGGAGACATGCTGAGTTTCCCAGATGAAGCCTCCAGTTACTGTTTTAGTACACTAATCAAAGTTTATTTATTTTGGATAGAACCATTATGATGCAATATCATCCCTGCGTATGGGGTAAAACAGAGGAACTAAAGACTTTAATGAACTGTGTAAGACTGGGGGAAGTAAGCAATATTCCCATATTGGAATTTAGACGGTACACCAGAATTAAAACCACTCCTCTTCTTTAAAATAGTTTTATGGTTCAATTGCTCTTAACACTGGCGAATCAAATATTGCCACTGTTTAAATTATTAGAAGGGGCCTTTGTTACTTATAACACTTGAAGTTGACTGGATAACAACGGAATTACATGTGGCAATCACATTTGAGCTACCCATCACCCCTGGTATAGATATAGAGGTGTTGGGAAGTATAGTATTATACCCCTTTTTAGTAGAGTTACAGCCTTGCTGATAAGGTGACTGGAATTCTGAGCTCCCTACATATTGAATTCCATGGTAGTTGTCTGCCTGAGTTCTAAAATTATCAAGTCCTTCTTGCATTGCATTATCTGAAAGAATATTGTCTTTGGAGATAACCCCACTGTGACATATGTCGCTTGCATGCATGATCAAATGAGGATCCCTTCAAAAGAGCTTCCCAAGTAGATATATTGGCTGGGGAGATGGCTACATAATACAAACTAAATCTTTAGGGCTTTAGTGTAATAGGGGCCAGTTTCATTACAGGTTTGAAAAAAGCACAATGCTTTTTTTTTTTTTTAATGCATTTAGCATTCACAGATTATAACTCTTTGAACAGCAATGTTTATTGACAAATCAGATTTATCCTAACCAGCCGCCAGACAATCCTCACCACACAGTCTTATGAATGCATCTCTGCCTATTCCTTTTGGCTCAGTGCTTTTCAATGCTCATTTACATTGGTTTGACCGCATTATTATTTTTTTTTTTTAAGGGTGCACATTACTCTAATGCAATCCTTCAGTTTCAATATGGCTTGAATGGGAAATTGTTTCTGTTAATCACCAATGCCCTTATGAAAGTTTACCTGTAACACTGTACAGGGAGTTAAAGACACATGTGTTTAATATGGTACCTGCAGTATTACTTTATCCTGCCCGGCGTGCAGCCACATGCTGTACCTGTTTCTCAGTTGCAAAGTCAGCATTGTGGCCAACAGTTTGTGACAAGGTTAACACCCCCAGTCATTTCCTGTTATGCCTCATGTTGACCGTGGTGGGCTGCTGTATGTTTTCCAACGCCCACTCCACTGTCTTTACAATCAGATTACAGCGCAGACAATGAATCATTGTAATTGTTCAAATATGGTCAAACCACTATAAAGTCATAACCCCTTCTCTCTCCAGCTGCAGAAACACATACAATAAATCAGAAATTGATTCATGTTGCAGCTACCACAGGCTAAGTCTGTTTTATAGCAACCACTATACCAAACATATACTGAATACAATATACATATACAGTGCATACAGTTTACATTAGTAGATTAACAAGATAAATGTATAGACAGGTAGTTCAGAGTGACAGATACATACTGTATATAGGCTATATAATCAGCCAATTGAGTTCAGATTGAATCTGTATGAAGCAAACGTTATATCATCATACTTTTACATGTACAGTATTTACATTACAAAACCCAAACCATAACATTATTTGTAAGAATCAATTGTCGGTGACTTCATATAAATTCCATCAGAAGAAATGCTAGTTCATAAAATGACATTTCTATTACTGAAGTTATAAAGTGTCATCGTACGATGCATACAATTATATAACCCAAATAGTTCTTCAGGTACTACATACTGCTTTACAATTGTATTAACCCAATTAACCCTTTGCTGTCCTATGTCGGACGGTCATCAAGAAAATGAGTTTTGTGGTCTCTTTATACTGTAATACAATTAATAAAGTAATTACAATTAAATTTGTATGCCCTTTAAGGTGGTACTTCTGACTGTTGTATGTCTTGCATGTAGTGTAACCTGGTGGCTGAGTAGGGATATTGCACAATTATTTGTACATATCATTTCAATGTTTCTGTTAAGGTAGTGCTATGGAAAGGTCACTTGTGCGTGATGAATGATTACCATTTTGCTAATTTGCATACATGTTGCGTCATGTTTTGCATCATTTACGGCACTTTTGATAGCGCGTGTGAAGTAGACGTCAGTGCCCAGAGTGAAAGGAAAGTTTGCTTCCCAATGTTATTTAAACCTTGTTCCGTTTAGAAAAACTTCCCCACTCATGCATGTACCAGCAGAGGAAGCTGAAGTGATCACAACAAGCAATCATATACCGTATATGCAAAAAAAGACACTACAAAGAAAACACCAGCAAGCGGTTCTCAGAAATCCTGCTACGATGTCAACACGAAATGTGCTGCCTGCAAGTGTAAAAAGTGGTCTAAAATGATGCACTAACACTTCTTCTAAAACAGAGTAACTGTGAAGCACACAGACATAGAGAACATTTTAGTATTCCTTAAAACTGATTTCTTGTAGGAAATCGGTGTGTGACTGACTCTTACTCACAAGTTCTTTTTACTGCCTATAATTCTATATATTCATGTTTTTCCAGAAAACATGTTATTTTTTTGTTTGGTTTCAAAGATGTATAGAAATGTTTTAAAGCTTAGAAAATTAAAAGGTCACCATATTTGTTTTTTGTCTATATGCCATAAAAGACAAAAAAAAAGCAAACACGCTTATTATTTTTTTGACAATTGGTGTTTTTTTTGTGTATCCATAAAACAAAATTCAATGTAAATTCGTATTTTTCAGATCACAAATACTGGTTAAGAACAGGTATTGTAATATCTATCAGTCTTCTTAAAATGAATTGCCCTGAATTTTGACCTTTTGACCTTTTTTTTTTGCTTTTAGAATGCATATAAAATGACTCAATCATAATTAATTGTTGATAATTTACTTTAGACATTTTAAATAACAACTGGTGAGAAAATGGAAAAAATCAATCTGCTAATTATTTATAAAGCCTTTCCTTAGACCTACATTAAGGGCACGTTCAAATGTTTATGCTTACACATACTGTTGACTATGCTTTAAGCTGGACTTAGAGAAGCCTACTGCTTTCCATGTTCAGCATGCATTTTGGAAATGCTGAGGTTTACAGTATCCAGGGCTGTCTTCAAAAAATATTGCTTGCCCTAAAATAGCCTTGCCATAAATAATATGTGCTGCTTATGGAACATGTTTATGCATGAGGTGCATGATTTATAAAATATTTTCAGAAATGCTTCCAACTTTATAGCTTGCCATAATATATCTTAAAATTTCCAGATAGATCAAATTGGGACGAATTTATGCTTGGCCCGATCCCATTTTGGACATTTGTGGCTTTTCATCAATACTTAGTAACATCTGTCAGCCTGCAAGAGAACTTGCATGTGAAGTGTTTGATCGTTCTGTATAAAAGCTAGACAAGTCATTATTTCTAGCCTAGAAAGGGTTGTCAGGCAGTGCTGTAACTGCTAAACTGGTTGGAATTCTGAGTTTAGAAAACAGGTTTTACTCGGCAGGCCAGCGTAACTTGCAGAAACACTGAAGGAATTTTTAACAAGGATCATCTGCTTGTAATGATACTGTAACAGCGAGTCAATTTGGTACTGCTTGGGACTGGACACCAGGTGGGGGGGTGGGGGGGTGGGGGGTGGGGGGGGGTGTGTGTTAGTGTATGTGTGTGTTGTCCTGCCTTCCCCACCACCCTGCGTGAGTCTGTGAGTGGAAGCACGTTTTGTGTCTAGGCAGTGCTGGAGCGCTGTCTGGGGTGGCATGTGCACAGTGCAGCTGTATGTAGATAGGGGTCTGTGTTGGCTGTACTGTGATTTGCGTTTGGTTCCGCCAGTCAGCTGTTTGCCAGGGACCAAGGGCCTGAGCGATTGGACTGTGTGTATGTAAATGTTTCCCTGTGTGTGTGAGCCAATAGAGTTGGGGGGTTCACAATTTAGGAGCTGCCTGCTTGCAGCTTGGGGTCGTGTTGTGGAGTGTTCGTGTGTTGTTGTTGCCAGGAAGTGTAAAGGAGCTAAATCCATTTTCAGAAAGAGCAAATATTAAACAGTACTTTTAAGAACCAAATTCTTTTAGGACCTTTACTTTTAAGAGATTGTTTTCTTTCAATGTCTTGCTTTAAAAAAAAAAATATATATATATTTTAAGTACATCCCCTCAGGTTAGACCGTCACATTATATTAGCAAAAGATGTATCTCCGAGTCATAAAAACAAATGAAAAAGGCTATTTGTTAAGACTAAATGGATCTGAATATAAAAATATATTCTGTTTTACAGCCTTTATCATATAGCTGTACATTAATATATTTTCCATCTTTCCTTTTTGACTGGATAGCTACCAAGGTTCTTGATGGTCACAGGCTATACACATACTCTACAGCTCAGGATTTTCAGAGGGGGGACTCTAAATTCCTAAAAGCCAGGAAGGGACACAGGCCTCAGTAAATTAGTTTTTTTCCCCCTGCAAGTTTATTGGAATGATTATTTCCACAGTTGCCTGTAGGCCTTTATATAAGCAGATATGGCTAAACAGTACTCCAGGCTTCCGCTCTAGACAGTAGCTGTTTCAAGGTACCAACAGCACTTCTGTTAAAGGTTATAAAAGACTGCAGGCACTCATCCAGAAAATGCGTCTTGTGCCACATAAACCCACATGACTAAACTGCCTCGAAATGGCAACTTTCTTTTCTAACCCCAGGGAGGCTTATTGATGGCTTTCATTTGGTCCTTGCCTTTTTATGTAAGTTGTCAATTACCCGAAGAGAAATGCTCTCGGAACATCCGTGGTTCCTGGAGCATCTACACACACACACTGTATATTTAAGCTACCTGCTCCACATTTACACACAAACTGTACGCATCATATTTAAACTACCTGCTCCAGAAACATCTGTGCCTGCAGGACTATGTACAGCGTTTCTGAAAACACAAACCAATCACATGCCAGCAATTCGTCAACCTGTACCTTTTATACCCACTTCAAAATGCAAACCTTACACTAGGTCAATGTAGAAAATTGCAAAAAGGCCTCTATTTTGTGTCCATTTCAGGTTGTTTTTGCTAATTATGATTCTAAATTTGCCAATTTAGCCAATAGTGCTGGTAATTCCTGTTACCACTGTTATACTAACATGATCATAATTAAAAGAAAAAACAACATACTTTTCTTATATATATATATATATATATATATATATATATATATATATATATATATATATATATATATATATATATATATATATTGTTCTGTTTAGTACTTTTAGCTTCTGGTGAAAAGGCCTCATGCAGGAACCTGGCAAACCAGTACAAATAGATTAGAGGAGATGGTGAGACAGTAGTTTCTGCTCTGCCCTTTGGCTTAGAGGGTGGTGTAAGCAACAAGTACCTTTAAACTTGTGATGCTAGATACCTATACTCTCTATAGGCTTTGAAGTCTGGATTCAAAGTGGACTTTCTGAATTCTTGAAAGCCCCCAGGACCAGATTTCTTAATGCCCTAGAGATCAAACACAATAGTCCTCTTTCTGTTCTTAATGCTCTAGAGATAAAACACAATCGTCCTCTCTCTGTTCTTAATGCTGTCGCAAACTCTTGATACATGTCCCCCAATATCATTTCCATTAAAAATTGCCTATTTATATACTTTGAATTGCATCTTTGTAAAACCTGTTCCAATTAATTCCATAGAAAATGTAATTTAAAGAAGAGGCAATAATGAAGAAGACCGTCTCTTTTGACTTCAAATTACTTTATGTCTTCATAGATAACACCAATTTTTTGCCATACTTAAAATGATCCTGTGCATAGATGTGGTTGCTCTACCAAAGTGATGGTATATAATAAGCTTTCACATTCATTTTACAGGGAACTAGACAAATGTGTTGTTGTGAATGATGTATTTCCCTTCTTTGATGAGTCTTTTCTGTCAACTGTTGATATCTCTGTAGACATAGTGAATTCATGCCCTGTGTTTCTTCAGTGTGTACTGGTTTACCTATAATCTTGAATTGCGTAACTATAAGAACCCTTCACGACTTTTACCCTGAGGCTATGAAACTCAAAATCGGTTGTCATTGTCTCAAGCACCACACACTGTATACAAAATCACAAAAGACTTATTACGAGCAAAATAAAACCTTAGAAAAAGAGGGGAAGTGAAAAGACTGACAAAAATGTCCCTTATGTACATTTCAATTGCTGCCAATCGTTGTGGAATGCTACCAGCTCTTGTATATTGAAGCTTAAAATATTACAATGTATTCCAAGATATGCTCAATTATTTTAGTTTCATGGTATGTGAGGTTGGACCCTCTAATAATAAGTTAGTAATAAGTGAGAGGGGAAATACACAATGAGTCCCTTTACAGCACGCACCACAGATGTCAGAGGGGTTCCTTCTTGATGAACTAAATGATTCAAGATAATACGATAGACATGGTGCACAATATAATGGCAAGCTGCTGCTTGTAACTATTTGCTTTTGTCTTCCAGAGAGTATCAAACAATCTGGCTTGAATAAGGAGAGAGGGAGAAGGAGATGGAACACTCAATTAAATCAGGGTTAAAAAAACAACTTGCTGGATCTATCACCACTCACACTGGAAATGTACTGGTTGTATAAGCTTCATATTTCTCACTGAAATATGACAGAAATACAGACATTTCTCTCACTTAATTATTCAAATAATTTCAGGAGAGTAGTGTCATCATTACACGCATGAGCCATAAATGACAACAAGAAATCTTTACAGCTTGGTAAATTAACAAGTATGAACATCAGTCCTTTTTAGATATACTGTGTTGAGCAAATACTGTAAAATCATTTTGAATTGGTAATTATTAATGTAGTTTTTTAATTTATATTCACGTAGATATGAGTTAATCTGGGCTTTACATGTAAAAACTAGGAATTGCTAAACTATACCATAAATAATATATTGCAGATATGTCAAAGCAATAGAAATATATTTCTTTCCTAAATATATGCTATATAGTGCAATATATTTTTAAATATATTTTCAAACATTTCAGAAAACATTTAAAAAATACATTGAGGTACATTCCTACAAGAATACAAGATATATTTTATAGAAGGCAGAATAATAAAATATGTTTTGGATTTCAAAATATATCGCAATGCGTTAAAAAAAAAAGGCTACTTTGCATGCCGTGGCATGCCCACACTGTTTCTGTAACCTACACATTTTCTTTAGTGCATTTTAACAATTCTTTAAATATTATCCTGGGTCTAAATTTAATTCTTTCCCAGACATTATATTTTACTAGTATTGGAAAGCAAAGAAACACTTGTATATTGCAGTTTTAATTGATTATTAATTTGTATTCATCCTTTACTGAAGAAGTTTAACACTTTATATTATCACACATAAGTCATTATTGTCTTGACACAAAACAACTTTATAAATGGCATTACCTCACAGTACAAGGAATGAGACATCTAATTAGCATATAGCTGGAGTGGGGCATGCTGGTATAGAGTGAATGGCCTTTCTATCGGCTCTGAAGGACAGATATACTGTTCTGTTCCCCTTTTCGGACGTTACCCCTTCTGTTATTGTTTATCCTTGTGTGTACCGCCGTCCTGTCTTGTGTGGTGTAAGTCTGATGTGTTACTGTATAGTGTGTGTCGTTTGGTATGTGCCCCTGTCTTTCCCCACTATTTGTTGAACTCATTGGTTTGCATTATGTTTTGCAGCTGTATGGGTTGGATGCATAAAACTTTGATTTAACTCTGTTGAATCTGCTATCAAGTCTGGATAATGTTGACATGTTAGAACATATGCTAATGTAAATTCAAGAGTTGTAAAAATATATGGAAGCATGCTTTGAAATATGTTCCATTATATTTAGTTTTATATATAAAATATAGTTTTATATATATATATATATATATATATATATATATATATATATATATATATATATATATATATATATATAGTACACTGAGTGTAGCTTTTAACAAGTCTCTCTGGGTCAGAGTACTGCAGGGTATCAGGTTTATGGTTATAATCTGGTGTACCTGAGAGTAGACATGTTTCTGAGAGCTCTATTGAGGCCATTGGGGTGCAAACTTTATGAAAGCCACCAAGATTTGATATAGCAATATTATATATATATATATATATATATATATATATATATATATATATATATGAATATATTATAATATATATATATATAGCGTACTCGCATGCTGATATTTCGCATGCTGATATTTCATATCAACAGCAAGGTGCTCTTTAATGAGTTTATTATAAAGAATTAGATATTACAATATAGTCTTTTAGTTTCACACTTTCAAATACAACATATTTCAAAGTATATGTCATACTGTGTATTAGGGTATATTTTATAATATATGTCAAAGTATGTATAAAATATATTTGAATATATACAATTATATATGTTTACAAAGTATTTCAAAATATTTTTGCTGCCATTTTTAAAATATTTCACTATATGTTTTAAAAATATATTTGTTGTATATTTTTTTCTGTATGGGTTTTTAAACAGTTATTCCCCTACTGTATTAGACAGCTATGTTTCAGCAAACCTTTTCACAATTTCACCCTGACGACCAGCTGTCTCTCCTGGTTTATAAGGATTTGTGCTTAAGGGAATGGGTCAAAAACATACACAATCTTGTGTTCATTTAGTTCTTAGCTCCTCCTTAAACTACCCCAGGAGATTTGGTTTGTGTACTCTGCATATTTGTGTCGCAATCTATATAACATCCCAACAGCTAAATAATTAATTTCTAGTTGATATTGCTTCAGAAATTTCAACATAACAACTTGATTGGGAAGACAGCACAACACCATAGCCTTCTCCTGTGCACTGGCTCATGTTCCTCTAATAAAGTGTTTAAAAAGATTTTCTAAATCATCCATTTCTGGTTGATTATGGTTTGAAAAATCAGATGTAACCCCCACAGGAAAGTATCACTTTCTAGTAAGTGTTTGTTCTTTTGAAATGTGATAAATAAGTAAATACATAAATAAATAACAAACTAATTAACATGTTGTGTTCCTCGATAGCATAACAGCAAAGCAGATTCTAAACTACAGTCTGTTTCACTTATAGCATTTATGTCTAATGCAGCTTCATAAATCTACAGTGTTCCCTTTTACCTTTGGGGTTGGGGTTGGGGGATGAAGGACTGCATGGCAGGTAAAAATGAATGAGATAGGACCCATCTGAGGGAAAAGCAATTTTGTATTTCCGTGTGAAATCCATGATTTAGCATGTACTGTAATTGAAACTGATAGAAAATATAATTGTTGGAGTTGCAGATTCATTTTGGGAAGAATAAACCCAATTCAATTTCACATGTGGTTAGATGAAAAACAAAAGTAGTGCTGAAGTAGAAAAACATTTAAAAAACATGCCTCATAAAAAAACAAATGCCTTCCTAACTAACTATGTCAATTCTATTTATATGACAGAATTTCAAGAACAAATAAATATTTCATGTCACTGAAGCCAGTAGATATTTTAATAAGGAGCCATTTTTTCATGTGATGGAAATTGCAATGCGAGTTTGCATGTTGAGAGATTTGACACGTACAGTACATAAAAATAGATATGCATAGATCTTATGTAATTCGCTCACACGTGTCTTACCGTATCTTATTAATTATTATCTCTGTGACATATACTAATTTAAGGGGAAAAAACCCCTTTAAATATCTGTTTTCATAAGGCATACAAGAACTGTCTTTTATTGACCTTGAGTTTTAGTCAACAGGGAAAAATTAGCCTTTGACCTGCTCAACCATCTGCTTCATTATTTATTTGAACAAAGTTAGTGGGTTTTCATCTTTTGACTGATGCTCAGATTTAAATATCAGAGTGACAAGCGTGTAGGCATCTTCTAGTCATCTTAAGTTTCCAAAGCACAATTAAACCTAGAAATGTCTATAATAATTGCTCCATATTGCCGTACAATATGTCACAGTTCTATTTTTCTTACACATCTGGTTATGTGATAGGGTACCACAGTGCACAGTGTTAATTGATCTTGAGTAACTGAAATTTCTCATTCTTGTCAGTCACTTGTATTTCCATAAAATAGATTGCTAATGAGGGACATTTTCAGAATCCTGCTTTTCGCTGTAATCACAGAGACAGAGATAAAAAGAGGTCCCACTAGTAAGAAACATGAAAATTAATTATTAGGCTCCTTGTTTTATCCTCCCCATCTGTTTGATATTCAGAAGCAAAGAAAAAAACTGGCAATTAGATATCTCCTCCTTTTACCTCACAAGAATGTTCACGTTAATTCTTACCAAACCTAGCCATCTCTGAGTTGTACCCTGTGAAGTCTTTGTATTTTAAACTAGGTTTATACAGAGGAAGACAGTTAAAGCAAATATATGAAACAAGGCTGAGATTTTTTTGTAGTTTTTGGGTTATTAAAGCTAAAGCACAGGATAGTGTAGTATTGTATTTCACAAGACTAATAATAGAAAAAATTAAGTTAAAGCTTCATGATAACAAGCTTCATGATATTGTTATATATATATATATACACACACGCATTATATACAGGCACTTCCAAAATTATTGGTTGATAAAGATGAGCAAAAAAGGCTGTATAAAATAAACAACACAGGTAATGAGCTATATTTTATGCTCAAAAATATGGGAAAACTATATTCTTTTATACTAATACAATTGCACAGAGAAAACGTTTATTTTTAACAAGTAATATATATATTTTTTTTTTCTCAAAAAGATAGGCTTCAAAATTATTGGCACCCCTAAAGATTCTTATAAATAAAATCAAACAAAATTAAATCTACATTAACATTCTACTTTTTTAAGTACTTTAAGTACAGTCTTATTGTGGCCTTCCATGGCTTCCTGTTTCATTGGGTTATAAAAATGAGGTAACACACATGTAAAATCCATTTGTCATCCATCACTATGGGGAAAGGTAAAGAACTCATAAATGAAAAGAGACAAATGGTTGTTGACCTTCATAAATCAGGAAATGGGTACAAAAAATAGCTAAAAACCTAAATATACCACTTACCACTATTAGGGCAATAATTAAGAAGTTCAAAACCAGTGGAACAGTGGTAAATCTGCCTGATAGAAGACACAAGTGCATCTTGCCCCCACACACAGTGAGGAACATGGTTCGGGAGGCAAAGATGAATCCAAGGGCCACAGTTGGAGAATTACAGAACTTGGTTGCATCTTGGGGTCACCAAGTCTCCAAATATACAATTAGACACCACCTCCATGCCAATAGCCTATTTGGAAGGGTTGCCAG